>NW_027137924.1:213675-215707 GCF_003813185.1 Lentinus tigrinus ALCF2SS1-7
TAGCGAGCAACTAATGGTAAATAGCGAGCAACTAATGGTAAATAGCGAGCAACTAATGGTAAATAGCGAGCAACTAATGGTAAAGAGAGGTGTAAGTATGCAATGCGGTCATCACAGGTAATAAATCGCGACTTGAACGGGTCACAGGAACTCAAGTAATCACTTGGAGTTCAACAGTTCTTACAAGGCGAACTGATGTTGCAACACAATTGCACTCGCTCAGTCAGGCAGGGCAACACGAATCAGTCATTGGAATGACAGGACAGTATTACGAGAGAAGTCCATGCAAGATGTTGTAGATGTCTGCAGTCCAAGCTGCAGTGAACTAGTCCTCATCGTCAGAGATGACGATAGCAGACTGAACATTGCGTCCACTCTAAACAATGTGAGGAGGGTTCACGCTCTCACCCTCATTGTCAGAGATGATGATAGCTGACTGGAATCACGTCCACTCTGAGTGAGAGCGTGAGGATTGACGGGCCCCGGGGCATTGGTCAAGGATGCAGCGTCATGCAGCAGGGCTGAGCCCGTTGTCCTCACTGTTCTTGTCCTCCTCGTTATTGTTGTCTGCAGCAACAAACTTGTAGTCCTTGTCCTTGTTGCTGTTATTGTTGTTGTTGTTGTCATCAGCGTTGACAGACACATAGTCTGCATGCTCATTGTCACTGGCAGACATGTTGTTGTTGTCGTCATCAAGCTGGTCCAACATGTCCCCATCGCTGTCGAGCAGAGGTGGCGGGGGGAGCAAAACACACTCTTGCACGAGCATGCGTGTGCAACGTGTGGTATTGAAGCACATTTTCATTGTGAGGACTTTGTGAGGGCGCCGGACAGTCCTCAGAGGAGAAGATGCCCTGATGTTACCAGGACGAGGCAGGAGAAGACTGATGGAGGGGCGCCCAGAGATCCTTACCATACTACCACTTACAATTTGATATAATGTTGAAAGACATAGCACAATGTGAAACTTACCTTGGAGGGTTCTGCATCGCAGAAACATCTGCCACACCTAAAAACCAGCCACTGCAACAGAGTCGCCGTTTGAAGGTGAAGTGGGTGGTAACATCTTGGGAGGGGGCATTAATGATGATATCTATATGCGTACTCTACTCCGTCAGGACATAAATGAATAGTTACCTGTGAGGGTGCGCCCTCGGATGTCTCACACGACGGGCAAAGCCTGGATCCGGTCGATGGGAAATGGTGAGGAAAACCGGCGGACATGAAGAATTTCCGACAAAACGGGGGGCAGTGTTGCCGTGACAGAAACGTGACATATCCTGGTGATTTCCGATCGCGCAGGCCAGTGGTCGGAAATTATACATTGACCTTTGAGCGTATATTCACGGGGAATGTCTCGGGTAGATAACATGTCTTCTGTTTGTTCGACCAGCGGAAATCGTCGTAGTTTCCTCCTATTTCCCCACCTCTATCCGACAACCTTACTTTGGACCGACGATTCAACTATCCGAACAAAGGTATGTACTGAATGCTTCTGTTTGGCGGAAATGTTGCTGAAAGGTCAAGTGCCGGCTGAGTGCCCTTGACCATGTCATATGGGAGGAAATGCTCTGTTTCTGTACGCCGGATATTTGACATGCCAGCTGCGGCCGTTGTAACGCCCCTTGTCAAGCTCTCAATGCACGATTTACAGCTCCCCACCACCAGCATGGTCCTGATACCGGTGAACCCAAGGAGCACAAGGCGGGGATCCACCCCGCCCTCGCAGGATGTCCGGAGAGCCTCATCGCGTTCAGTGGAGGGATCAACCTCGCCCCGTCAACTTGAAAGCTTTCAGCGCGAGAGCGCTGGCTCACGCCCGCCGGGAGCTCGCTGTGCTCTCTCTTTCGGGTCCCTAATCAAACAAAGGTGAGTCGATTGCACTCTGCGAGCCCATGAACTCCCAAAGGCACCATAAGGCTCAATGGGGCTTCTGGGTCCGCCGCCTCCGGTGCGCGACAGAGCGCCACGGCGGTGAGCCGAGATCTCCTTTGCGCTCCTTGGGGCTCAAAGGAGCTCACGGCCTCGCCTA
>NW_027137924.1:215812-220786 GCF_003813185.1 Lentinus tigrinus ALCF2SS1-7
ACAGAAGCATTCAGTACATACCTTTGTTCGGATAGTTGAATCGTCGGTCCAAAGTAAGGTTGTCGGATAGAGGTGGGGAAATAGGAGGAAACTACGACGATTTCCGCTGGTCGAACAAACAGAAGACATGTTATCTACCCGAGACATTCCCCGTGAATATACGCTCAAAGGTCAATGTATAATTTCCGACCACTGGCCTGCGCGATCGGAAATCACCAGGATATGTCACGTTTCCGTCACGGCAACACTGCCCCCCGTTTTGTCGGAAATTCTTCATGTCCGCCGGTTTTCCTCACCATTTCCCATCGACCGGATCCAGGCTTTGCCCGTCGTGTCAGCCAACTGTAAACTGCTGCAGTGAATAGACGACATAGTGCACGTGAGAGAGAGTGTTGTGCGAGGGTGTGTTGTGCGAGGGTGCGTCGAGCGAAAGCGTATGAGCGAGAGAAAACAAGCAACAGACTGGTTTTGTTCATGAAACCAGACTCTGCAGAGCATAAAACACGTTTGCAACAGTCTGCGTTCCCAGGTGTGGGAATGTGATGAGGGCAGAATACAGCAGCAATGGTGGTGGTTGCTGGTCAAGAGACAAAGGCTGGATTTGGGACCAAGTGAGGTGCGCAGGTGACCACAGCCCAGGGTTAGGGTCCCATCATTCTAGGGTTTACTTCAATAAGTAATTTAGTACCTGGTAAGTACAAAATACTTACTCAAGATAATCGGAGTGTGAAAAACGTTTCCACGTCACAGGTTGTCATGACACTTTTTGGTGGGAAGCATTGTACCTAAAAAATGATCACTTTGTTCCTCATCAATTGTAATTTTGGGCACAAAAGACAGCCCATCCTTCTGGATTTGGGCATGTTTATTGTCAACATAGCACACTTAGTTTTGATAAGAAACATATGTATGTTATATCATCAGAATCCCACAGTTAGTGGCTACAACATGAGGGTGTGCAAATACCCACAGATTTACCTAGCCATACCCACATCTTTGAAAACCCATGAGAAACAGGTACTTACACCCGCGGATGTACTTACCCATGGGTATTCCCACGGATTTATCCTTGGGTACCCACGGGTTTTACTAACTCGTGAAGGCCCCTACCGTTGCTCTTGTACAATATCAAGTGGGCACTACCCTATGGGTTAATATGTTCTGCTGCAAAGTGAAACCCACATCCACACAGTACCTGTGGGAAATGGGTACCTGTACCCATGGATAGCTGACCTGTGGGTAAGTAAACGGATGCATCTATGATTACCTGCGGGTTTATGGCACTTGTGCTGGGCCTAGCATCAGAGTCATCTTCAGAGAAACAAGATGAGAAACTCACATTACAATCAAGAACATCAATTACAAACTGGCAGACTTCACAAACTACTGGGTGACTCATGGCACTTGGAGTGGGATCATCACTGACAAAGCTGAACCATGGCTGTAAGGTTGGAGCCAGAGCAGGGTCAATGGCAGTGACAACACCAGAGGACATGATCAGAAGTAGGATTGCTGACATGTAGAGAGCCAATGAACCAAAGTTAGGGCCACACTGATCCTTCAACTCTCCCAAATCTTCATTGTTTATTGAACCAATTGTGCTCAGAAGACAAACCATAATGAGCAAAGGACAGATCAAAACTGGGCCAAGTCAACAATAGAACAGGTAGAGGCAATAGAGTTGGCCGAATCCCTCCCAGGAACAGAGTCGTTGAGGACTAGTTAGGTGATTCTCGAAGAATATAGGAATCTTGAAGTCACTTCAATCAACCCAATAAGCACTGTTGCTGACCATGCTTCTGACTGCAGTAATGAGGACTATATGCCCAACACCCGCACCAGCCCCTTGACCTTTGTGGTGGTTACTGTTAGCTGTAGCATCCCAGACTTGAGCACAGAAACTTATGCCCAGTACAGCCTTGCCTGTGTGTTCATAAGTTCAGTGATACTTGTGAAAAGGCTGAACTAGTTGACACCAGAGGGTTGGATCTATGCTGCAACTGCTTCATCTGATGGAGCTCTGTAGACTGATGACTGTGCACTGCTCTTTCCAGATGGAGAGGTTTGTGCAAGATAGATGAGGTAATCAAGTATAGCATGTACAAGTGCATCAATTTTGCCAGCATAGAACTTGAGTGGACCTTCATGTGATGGATCTTCAGCAAGTTTCTCAATAATACAATACCAGTTCTGCATGGTCACTGGTGAGGCTGAAGGAGCAATGATCAGCTAAGGTTACATGATTGATGGCTGGGCTGCTGAGACAGTCATAACAACCCCTGCAGGCTCTATACTTGGCTCTTGGTCCTATACTGAAATGATGGTCTAATTGTGATAAGTAGCAGTCAGAAGCGAGGATGCAGTCACTTTGGGCAATGAATCACCAGAATTGGAGAGGCCATTGTTGAACACAGCATGAGCAGACACAGTATTCTGGGCAGGTTCAAGGAGAGGAGAGGGGAGGAGAGATGAAGTGTGATCGATTGGGATATGCAAAGCTGATACTGGAAGCTGTATTGACCTATAAGCTGGTGAAGCACCTCCATACTTTGAAACATATACTGACCTGTGGTATCTCTATATGGCCTGAAGAGAGAGCCATGATAGTGACAGCAGGGGTGAAACCTGTCATCTGCTGTGACTGGGCTAATCTGATTGGTGGTAGTCTGACAGAGTCAATGTGATAACAACAGATAGCAGAAGGGTTCATATCAGCTGCACTGACAGGCAATTGATGGTGGACATGGGAGACAGGAAGGGGAGGAGGGATACAGCAGGGGCAGGAGGGCCACAACAATGGAGGCAATGTCCACACTGCTCACAGGGAGGACATGCATGGTCCTGGCACTGAAAGTAGCTATTGTCAGAGTGCTTTATCTTAACCAGCACAATAAATGGCTTGAGGAGCCTGAAGGGGGCACATATGTGCAGCTTGTTGTAACATGTGCCGTTGAAAGTGAGGTTGAAGGGAGTTAGAGGAAAAGACATGTCACTAAAATGAGGAGCTAGTCAGAGAGTCAATAAAATACGAAGGTACCAATTAATTGCGGACAGTCAGCCCCATAGACACATCAGCCCCAAGGGTATAGAAAAGGAATTTGAGAAGGCAATATAGGAAGGTTAATGAGAAGACAGTAGGAAGAGACTTATACAAGTTTGCACAAGGCTATCACCCATTTGTCAGCTTGCATGATGATTCATGATGAATCATTGTAAACCATTGTGATGATTGTAAAAGTAATGCTCAACAATCTAGTAAATACTAAAAAAATGGCATAGCTGACCTTGATTGCCCGATGAATTATTGTGATTCACAGTGGGGTGTCAAATTGAAAGGTGCATGGCTGTCAGGATGATCCACAATGAAACATGTTCATTTAGTTAGATTCACTGTGATCCACAGTGTTTCAGGTGTTGAAACTTGAGTATACAAAGCCAGATATGCTGATGAATTGGGATCATGCAGGAACATGCAGGATTTTGAGTTACAAGGTGTATTGATTGTGTTTTTGCATATTTGAGTGATTAGTGCTTATATCTAGGGAATTCTGCATCAGCGACTCCCAAGCCTTTGGTGGAGTTGCTGATTCACCAAAATGGCACCCTTGGACTTATTCAAATGTGTGCTTAATTACCAATTTGGAAATTTTCCCCAGCTCCAAATTTCTGGTCACTACTTTGGCCTCAAATGGCACATAAGTGGTATTCTATAGCTAGTAAGCTTAATGATCAGTCTTCAAATGATATTAGTCATTGCCTTATAGATTCTTCCATAGATTGAGATTGTTACTCTGACCATTAACACATGTTTAATGGATGGATTGCACAAAAACTTGTGAATGTATAAGGATTTGAACCACTGAGTTCCAGCAATACTATAGTGTGTTATTCATTACACTAATAGCTTATTACCTACTGGGTTTGGATTTTCAACTATAGGCATAATGGCAGCTTGTGTGGTGTTGAACATGCAGTGCAAATTTCTAGCTTTTTAGCAATATCAAATTCACCCAGAACCAATGAAAATTAAGATATGCAATGAACATGTAAAGTATATTGCTGTAGTGGATAGAATATTTGTCTCATTGCAAAGTATACTGCTAGTAACTACTCCTATCTTATAATCTAACACATTATCATCAGACACATTCTGACCTCATTGATTATTCCTTACCAAAACTGGCCTACTTCCCACCAAATAGATGGGTGGCTCAACCTCCGCATTCCTGCCTTTTAGGCCTTGTCCAATCTTTCCATTTTTGAGCATGGACAGTTAATAATGGCATAAAAAGACAAGCAGAATGATGAGGTTGTAATTTTAGCAGAGGTCTGCTAAGCCAGAGAGGCCAGCACTGCACATCTAATCAAGCATCTGCATGAGTGCTTCTTTCTAGTGAAGTTTTCTCTTCCTCCTTTAAATTGTTCACAGAGGCTTGCTCAGTCTTGCTCCTGCTCATTCTAGCATAATTGCTTCGATCCACCCACTACACCCATGTTGGAAATTTGCTCAAACATCAGAATGCAATTTCATCCCGATGTATTTGGGTCAATATCTGACCTAGCGGAGTCTCAATATTCAATCAATTTTTGCTGTTGGACTGTGAACATCGCTTACTCGACTCTAAGCACCAATTATCTTCAGGTGGTTCCTGATGGGGCTGTGGAAATCTGTCACATCCCATGCCCAAGTCCGCCCTGTCGCCCCTCCGACACAACCCCGATCCGACTACCCCTGAACTCCGCCCCTTTTCTGGCTAATACTTCACCACCCCTGCTCCTTTCCCTCCTGCCTTATCTGGACTTCCGCCCGGACTCCGATCACCCCCGACCCCCGCTCTGTCATCCGATCGTATTATGACATCTGTATCCGCTGCCTATACTTACTAGTCCAGTTTATTTGCTTCCGCTCCGTCATCTCCGCAGTCCGCCTCCTGTCTCTACTCCTATCGGGCTCCTATCGGACATTCGGACTTT
>NW_027137924.1:220796-222027 GCF_003813185.1 Lentinus tigrinus ALCF2SS1-7
GGACTCCGACTCTACGCCGCACTACTCCCCTCCCCATCGACCTCCATCTGCTCTCCACCCTCTTCACCTCCGCCCTGCTCATCTCCGCCCTGCTCCTCCCCGCTTGCCTGCTCCTCTCCGCCCTGCCCATCTTCCGCCTCACCCTCCTGCTCCGCCTGCTCCGACTCCTCCGACTCCTCAGACTCTGATGGCTCGTACTCCTCCTCCGACCCACCCTCCGGGAGAGCGTCAAAGTACTGTCGCCAGGCCTCCACCCTGGAACTGGCCCAGCCCGCCTGTCGGATCTCGTGGCGGAGCGGCGCAATCGCCTCGCCCAGGAGCGCCACCTCCAGGACAGATCGGACCAACAGGTCCTTTCCGTCCAGCGCGCGGAGTTCCTCCTCCAGGGTCCGGGTCTGCTCCCGGAGCCACCGCTCCTCGTGGTCGGTGGATGGCCCCTCGTCGGCCCACTGCAACGGCTGCGGGCCGGTCTTCTTCTTCTTGGGCGGCGGGGCCTCCGACTCCGGGGCAGGCCTCTTCTTCGCCGGCGGGGTTTCCGGCGCCAGGGCGGACTTCTCCTTCTCCTTCCCCTTTCCCTTCGATCGGGGTTTCGACGGGCCGGGTGCGTTATCATCATCGTCGTCGACAACGATGGGCTCGATGCGGGGTTTCTTCTTGCCCTGTCGGGCCTCGGGCGGGGCTTCTCCGCCCTCGCACTTCTTCTGCCGCTGTTGGCAGGCGACGCACGCCTTCGCGCGGTCGGAGTCGGTGTACCACAAGCACGAGGTGTTCCGCCCCGTGCACCCGTGACAGGCCGCGCTGTAAAGAAGTCAGTTTCCATCGGACCACCGAACCCCGAACCCCGCTCCGACTTACATGGCGGCCATCCGCGGCCTCTTCTTCTCCTCCTCCTTCTTGCGCCTCTTCTCCTCCTCCCTCTTGCGGGCCTTCTCCACCGCCTTCCGCGTCTCCTCCTCCAGCCTCCGCTTCTCCTCCGCCTCCTGCTCCCGCGCGATGCGGAGCTGCTCCGTTGCCCGTCGGATTTGCTCTTCAAGCGCGGCAGTGTCGTTTGGGGCCATGGGTAGAGGTGGTGGTGGTAGATGATGGTGGTAGAGGACGAAGGAGTTCCTAAAGATCTTCAACTCCGTCCGACTCTTTATATCCGACAATTTCAAATCCTCAACTCCGTGATGGCAGGGTCAGAACCCCGACTTCCCCGTCGACTCACCTCCCCGCCTGTCACCCTGAAACA
>NW_027137924.1:222607-233240 GCF_003813185.1 Lentinus tigrinus ALCF2SS1-7
GACTTCTGTTCTCGTCTCTGTTCCTAACTCTCTGCTTGACTCTCTTATTCGTAGCTTGCTCCGGTATAAACTCCGGAGCCTCTTGTCGGACTTCCACAAATTGAAGACATCAACGACTCTTCGGGCGTTGGTCAATAACTTCACCAAAGTCTTCATTCCTGCGCACTATCAGACTTCAGACTTCGGACTTCCCTTCGGAGGTCGACTTGTGCGCATAGTCCTAACAAAATCTGGATGCCAGTGTGCACTTAGCCCATCAAGATCACATCCCAATGCATCCAGAACCCTTGGTCAAATTTCTGACACAGTGCTCTGCTTCTGCTTTAGCAAAAGGGGAAAACACTCAAAATGCAAATGATCACAAGTAGAACCAATAGTAATATAGATTGTAAATAGATTGGCACGCCTGCATAGGATGGTCCATTGTCTCTGCACTGGACAAAAGTGTGGACAGATAAGAGGAAGAGCCTTGAAGGGTGAGAAAATAGCAGAGCACAAAGCAGATAGCAAGACAGGAGAGCAAAAGGCAGAAAGAGAAAGGTGAGCAAGTACAGTCTACAGTAGTGCACTGCAGGGGTAACCCTGGGGTAATTTTACTGCTACCCCCACCCTTACCCTTGGCTACCCCTCACCCTTGGCCAAGGGTAGAGGGTTTTCAAGAGTGTTGCAGAGGGGTTAGGGTAGGGTGGAGGGTATATCCAAGGGTACCAGCGGCAAATTGTAATAAACATTACCATCCAACAAGTCAATCAACGGAGCATTCACAGTCGACCAGACTCATTCAAATGCAGATGCGGGGAGGAGACCAGTGTGATATATGTCATCTATGTAAGTACAATTTTATCCCAGCCATCTTCCAGCGGGACCTCCTCGTCGCCCTCCAACTCATCAAGCATCGTGACGGTGGCTTCTACATCATTGTCATCAATGAGCTCTAAAAGAGACCACTTGCCAAGGCAGAGAAGGGCACAGATTGACTGCGCAGAGAGGCTGTTGCGGACATGAGGGAGGAGGAGACGCCTGCAGGAGAAGATGTGCTCGATGTCGACAGACGTAGCTGTACAGCAGCGTGAATGTGAGCTCATACAACAATTGAACAGAAAGCACACGTACCGGGGATGGTCAGGTACGCAAGAGCCATGTGAGAGAGCCGGGGGTACTCCTCGTAGTGATCCCACCACCACTTGATGGGATTCTTGGTGGGCTCGGTCAGCGTGGTGAGATAACGGTCGAGCTCGCTCCGGTTGTCCTTGAGTTTACGACACTTGAAGATTGGCAGGTTGTCAAATAGGTTGCTCACCTGATGATGTAGCTAAAGGGAGGTAGGGACAAAACTGGCTGAGTACACACCTTTATGTACTGGCGGCATCATTGTTGCCAAGTCTTGAGGGATAGGGAGATGGGCATACTTACTATTATACTCCTCATCAAGGAGACATTGAGCCTCGTCAATCCAGTCCTGCTTCCAATCGGCCTCCGTGAAGTAATCAAATTTCCATTCCGGGTGGAAACTAGCAGAAGCAGATAAGTTAGAAGTGTTCATGTATTATAGATATCAGATGCTTACCCATTGCAAAATGATACACAAAGCTGTCATCTGTCTGCCCATAGTACCGATTGCAGGTCTTCCAGCTGAGCGACGCAGCAGTGTGGACAGGCTGGGAGAAGGCTGGATCGAGGGCGATCTTGGCGAGCTTGTTGTCGAGGTGGTCCATCGCTGGGATAACATTGATGAGGTTTGATGTTCGAGCGCATGAGAAGAAAAGAGTGGCATCAGAGAAGAGCTTAGAGTACAAGGAGAGACCGTGAGCCAGGGAGCGAGCGAGAAGGGATAATGCGTGAGCCTCTGTCATGCGTGCGCGACAGAGGCTCATGCGCCACATGAGTATAGCGCCCATGGGGCCCGTGCGTCAGTGACGAGCACCCATGGGGTCTGTGTGTCAGTGACGAGTGCCCAGGAGAACGTGTACTCACCTTCAGGACCTTGCGCAACTGCTCAGCCATCTCCCACTCATCATCGGTGAGCTCTAGTTCCCTCAAGTCGTACTTCTTGTTCCCTCTACCTGTGATCTTGTCGATAGCCTCACAGTACTCTAAGGCAACTTCCAGCATTTGAAACGTCAAATTCCAACGAGTCCGAACATCGCATGGCAACACTCGTCAAGGCAAGTCCAGTGATTCAACAATACCATGCCAGGTGGGAAGGAGGATTGTCGAGGAGAAGGAGATCTTGTAAGCAAGGGTCCGGATCTGTGGAGTTCCAAGGTTAGGGGATACCAGGTAAGTATGGTTTGTGTCCGCACCTTCGTTAAGAGCAACTTAACTGGGAGGATGCTGTTCTTCAGCTCCTCCCGCTCTGCATTTTTCATCTCATCCCGTTCATCAACAAAGCTGTCCTCATTATTGTCATGCCCCACATCTATGCCAGCTGGAAGGTCAAGCCTGCTGTCATAGAGGTTGACGTCGCCCAAAAGCGCCTGGATCTCTTTCTCAGCGGCTTTGACTGCTGCACCCTGCTTCCCCTTCTCGACATTGAAAGGACGCAGTACTGACTTGGCGCACAAGTTTACGATATGGTCAAAACAACGCGTCCAGCTGAACTTGCCACCAAAACCCGGCAGCTTCTGCACAAGCACATCAATTGTCGTATTGTTCGATGTGGCGTTGTCCGTGGTCACCCCCAAGATCTTTATTGTATCATAAGTTTTCCAGTGCACTTCGTCTAACCAGTCGCTAACTTACCTTGCCTTCAATTCTGAACTCCTCCAGCATGCCCTTGAAAGCCTGCGCAAGCGCCTCACCTGTGTGCGACTCCGCAACCTCAATGACATCAAGAATGAAGCTCAGTGCGTTCCCCTGATGTTGCAGATGCACTGCGAATGCTAACAGCGCCTTGTGATTAGGTGACATCCAAGCATCAAACATGAAGTTCAGCTCCCCATTGTAGTCCTGCATGCCATCGCCAAAACCTGGTCAGTACCCCCATTTCTCATCACAACCCACTTGCTCACCTGAAGCATGCGCGTGACACGGGCATGGCACCTCGCGAACATGCGCCGTACGTCACGCGACACGGTCGCTGGTGATGGTATCTTATACTCTGGCCTCCCCATCTTCATCAACGTCAGGAAAGCTCGATCTTTCACCGTATCGTATGGACGCTTGTTCTCCGCAACCCACCTCACGATCCATGCCCTGCCACATCACATCAGAAAGTCAAGCTGGGCGCATCATGGTCAAAACAGGTACGTACCATGTTTCCTTGGATGTGAGCTGCCGAGTTGAATACGTGACCTTTCCTTTGCCAGATCTCTTGAATGCCTGCGTGATGGTTCCCGTACGACTGAACACTTTGACCATTGGACGCACCTGGTGGTGCTTGCCGGCTGCCTGTGAGGCGCGGAAGATCTCATTGCCCCAGCATAACTTGACGTGAGTACTCATGTTACTTGTAGATGTTGCATCCTTCGTGTCAAGGAACTATGTAGTCTTGTGCGAACAGCCTGGCTTCGCGCATGAAAATACATGACTGATTTTTGTTGGTGACACAATGACGATGTCGACTTCTGGCTTGAAGAAGGTGTAGACATGTGAGTGCCAGAGCTTCTGGCGTTCCTCTGTTGTTATGTAAATCCCATAGTCCGTGTATCATATGATTATCACTCTCTGAGATCTTCCTCTGGCATCAAAGGTTGCTTCTTCCTCTGCGTTTGCTTGAGTGGAGGTATCTCCTGTATCAGATCACCATCTGAGCCGTCTTCTTGATCTGCTGTTGAAGCCCGGCGGACATCATCTTCATCAGGGACATCTTCGACTGATGGAGGCTGGTAGTTGCTGGACTTCGAGGAGGTGATGGAGATAGTGCTTCTGCTGTCGCTGCCGTTTTTGCTCTTCCGCTTCTTCTTGACGTGCTCGGCAATTGACGATGCCTGCCGCTTGAGCGCAGCAACTGCTTTGTCCAGCTTACCCATGTTATGCATATGTACCGTTGTTCCCAGTGAGGATGATGTTCACTACCACACGCCTGAGTTGCTTATGTAATGGTCCACTTTGGGCTCAAACTATACAGTTTCAGAGTTCAATGTGCTGCCTCTCTGATCAGTGCAGTGAGCCGGTTCCTACACGGCCAGATATCAATAATTACTGGCTGATAAGTTGAGTAAAATTATCCTGCAACCCCTGAGGGTTGTACAAGGGTACCAAGGGTTAGAGATTGCTACCCTCACCCTACCCTACCTATACCCTTACCCTTTACCCTTAAGGGTACGTGCTACCCCTGCAGTACACTAGTCTACAGAGCAACATGGGCCATGTTATTGGGTGTTAAGTCTTGATTCAGGGCTGGCTTCTATGAACTTTGCTCACTGTGCATGGCTCTCCCTCCTGCCCACCTTGCCCATATCTTGCCCACTCCCTCATCTGCCCACTTTCTCAACCACTTTCTCATCTGCTCTCTTGTCCATTCTGCCATTTGCTCACTCATTTACTCACTTCTCCACTCTCTCATCCACAGTGTCATCTCCCACAATTCTGCTAGGTGTCCTTCTTTTGATTCTCCTGCCTCTGCACTTCAATTTGCTTCTGTTCCTCCCTTGTCTACTCATCCCACTCATTTGTTGGTCTCAACTATCTCGCTCCTCCCTCCTGCTGCCACCCCCTACCTCTACCCTCATTAGTGTCACCAAACCAACCAGCAGTTGTGGCTATTACAAATGTGAACTCTCTGCTCTCTTGTGCACTCTCTTGTTTGCTCTCTCATCGACCCTGCCCACCCGCTCTCTCCATCTCTGTCTCTCTATTCCTCTTTTTTTGGTCTCACTCATGTGCATGCGCCTGCTCCATGCATGTGCACCCATTCATTCTTGTGCCTACACACCCACTTAACTCTTGCACACCTGCCTGCTCTCTCTCTCATCGTAGACCTGCTCTATTACACTTTACCATCCACTTATATTCTCACCTGCTATCTTGATTGCCTGCATATGTACTGTATATAGTAGCAAAATACATGTGTACACAATATATATGTGTCTGTCTGTGTTAGTACTGTGCTGTAATCATGAGTGAATGATTGAAGCTATATGTTGACAAATGGTTGGAGGCTTGTTTAGATATCACTAACATACTGCAATGATAGTGCAACATTTTTCTGAGTAGTGGAAGTAGCATCTAATAGTAAACTCATAGTGCTGATTTGCCACAGGTGTTTAGCTAATAGTTATGGAATAGACATCTTAGTTACTATTAGTATCTATTTAGCATCTCCAGGTTTTCCTGATGGGACTCTTCTGTCCAGACCACACCACTTGGACCCTTTATGCCTTTTTTACTTAGATTCTTACTTACTTCACATTGGTCATCTGATTCCAGTAGTATTGTGAAGTCCAGGACTTTCAATATAAATACACTTGCCCAAATTCAGAAAGATGGGCTGTCTTTCATCGTTGTAAATTTGATCCATGGTTTTAGATGCATCAGGATACAATTCTGATGGGCTAAGCACTGCTTAGCATTCAAATTCTCACAGGCCCATTGAAAACCACCTGAAGATAATTGGAGCTTTGAGTTGAGTAAGCAGTGTTCAAGGTCTGACAACAAACATTAATTGAATATTGAGGCTCCAACAAGTCAGATATTGACCCAGATACATCAGGATGAAATTGCATCCTAATGTTTGGGCAAATTTTCAACAGTGCCTATGGTTGCTTAACTACCATTTTGAGTGCAAAAGACAGCCCATCCTTTCAGATTTGGGCAAATTTATTTTTATCATAGCATACTCAGTTTTGATTGGAAACATATGTGTGTTATATCATCAGAATTCCACAGTTAGTGGCTATGACATGAGGGTGTGCAGGTATCTATGGGGTTACCTAGTCATACCCACATCCTTAAAAATCTGTAAAAAAACAGGGACTTATACCTGCGGATGTACTTACTCATAGGTATTCCCACAGATTGTACCCTTGAGTACCCACATGTTTTCTAACTCATGAAAGTCCCTAGTCCAGATATCTTGTGCCGCACACGAAGTATGACTGACACCAAGTCACAGTGTCATGCAGATGTTCAGGAATGAGGAGGACACCCAGCCTCGCATCCAGAACATGATAATGTATGGAGATCATCCTGTCCTCATATGCAACCAGGAAGTTGGAAATGCCCACTTGTATGCTATTTCCTGACCCCCTACACCTCCTTCTGACTTCTTCAACATATGCTTCAAACTCTATGTGCAAGAACCCTTTGATAAGGATGTCACACCGGACAAAGTCTCAGTCATGACACATCTCTTCTACTCTACCCCCAATCAGCCCATTATCGATCATGGCCCCGCACGGCCTGAAACAGCATTTGGCATCCTCCCCTTTAATGAGACCATGTCTCTTCTATGAAGTTCTATTAGAAGGTATGACTACAACTTTGTGCAGTGATGCTCTCAGTGAGAGTGACACCCTTTGTTTGGGTGAATCTGAGCAAAAAGTGTATCTGTTGTGGGGGTATGGCCAACTGTACAATTTCAATGATCAGGAGATTTGGGCTGACAACCTCTCTGATTTAGTCATCGAGACTAATGACCACCAGATGGTCGTCGGTATACAACCCCAGTACGAGAATGACAAGAAAGACTGGCTATTGGGAATCCTCCTCAACAATGAGGAGGATGATGAGATTGAGGACTAGGGGCTAGTGAACAACAACCTCTTTGCGGACTATCTTGTCACTCAAATGCATCTGCATGTATTCTTGGATACCTAAAAGTATACTCACTGTATCTTGGTCACACTTGGACTTGCATGCCCCTATTGTCAATGGACTATTGTTCAAACTTCAGACTCATATTGTTCCTATTCAACTATTGTTCTTTGGTATTATTGTCTAGTTCCATTATCCTTGAGAAATTTCTCAGACACTATTATACTATTTCCTTTATTTTCCCACTCTATTGTCTACTGTCTTATTGTCTAAGTGTTATTATTCCCTTCCCCTTATTGTCTTCATGTTATTATCTTAAGCTCTATTATTCTGTCTCTATTGTTCTTTTTCTATTGTCCTATACTTTATTATTCTGTTCCTATTGTTCCTTCTCTATTGTCTAGTCAGACACAATAGCTTAGATGATGTTTGACAATGTTTGTAGAAATTCCCACAGAGACAATATATAAACCCCCATCCCTCAAGGGATGAGGAAGAAGATTTTCTCCCCCCCATCCCTTTCCACTGTGAAGTTGAGTGCCTTCTAAGTCATACACATACATCTATGTTCACGAAGTGAGGCATCCTCAAACAATATACTTTACATTGTCAAGTCATATTCAAGTCATCATATAAGACCTACAATAGGTCTACTATTAGTCCCAACAGGGACTATCATCAAGTATTATCTGGTCATCTCTTTCAGGGTATTCCCTAACACTACTACCCTGAACAACTGAGGTACTGTCCGATCTCACTCAGATCTGATAGCCTCAGGTGAAGCAATCAACTTTCATGCACATCACTTGTTAATCCAACATCTCTTATTCTTACTTATCAGACCCTCTGCTCTCCAGCCAGACCTCCAATCATCTGACCCTCAGACCTTGACTTCACAGTTATATGTGAAGTCCCTCAGTTGCCTTCTCCCTTAGAGCCTGTGCTAACTCTAAGTCTGAATCCAGAGTCTACTCTGGACTCCAAATCTGTATCTCGAAATAGAGGACAATGATGTTACCTCAGGGTGTTGCCAATAGCCTCACTGAAGTCCTCATTAAGTGATGTTACTTATTTGTTCACTGAACTTTGTTCTTACTCCAGTTATCTATATAATTAGTATGGCACAGTCCTAATGGTCTCCAAGCTCACTGAAGAGCAGTCAGGCACTTGTTCTCTCTTTCTTGCACACTTTCCTGCACACTCACTAAATTATTCTGCTATCACTAAAATGGTGCCCCTCCTCTCTCCCCCTTATCTTGCCTAAGCACCTTTCTAGAAGTTGATAACAGCAACAGTGCCAGTGCACAATAACAAGATACTACAGTGCATAGAAGCTCACCCACCCTTTAAACCTATGCAATATTTGTCCAGCTCTAAATCAACATCCAATTGCATGCCTCTTGCTGTTAAGACAGTGTGCACAAGTCAAACTCCCAATGGAAGTCCAAAGTCTGAAAAATCTGAAAGTGCACAGAAAGTGAGGACTTTGGCGAAGTTATTGACCAATGCCAGAAGATGTGTTGATGTCTTCAATTTGCAGAGGTCTGATGAGAGGCTCCAGAGTTTATACCAGAGCAAGCTACAAGTAAGAGAGTCAAGCAGAGAGTTAAGAATAGAGACGAGAACTGAAGTTGTGAGACAGAGGCGGAGGTCCAATGGAAGGTTAGACAGAGTTCAGATAGAGGTTGCGGGGAAAGCCAGATAGATTGAGTTCCAAGTAACTGAGTAGTTGATGGATGAGTAACAAGACATCAGAACTGAGAAACTATATGGCTGAAATGTCCGGTCAGAGTCTGATAGGAGTAGAGACAGGAGGTGGAATGTGGATGTGACAAGGCAGAAGCAAACAATCAAGCCCTATTAAGTATAAGTAATGGATACAATGTCATAATGCAAGTGGAGTCAGGGCAGAAGTCTGAGTAAGGCATGATGAGTAGGAACAAGGGTGATGAAGTCATACTAGGAAAAGGGGCAGAGTTCCGAGATAGTCCTGTTGGAGTTGTGGTGGAGAAGTGGCAGGGATGAAGGACTTGAGCATAGAATGTGACACTTCCCACCAGTGTTGATGACAATTTGAGATGCTCTCACATCCCATGCTAAATTCCCTTAACTCTGTCCCAAATCCTGATGTGCGTGAAAGTTGATTGTATGAAACAACCTTCACCTGAGGCTATCGGATCTGAGCAAGATCGGATGATACCTCAGTTGTTCGGGGTAGTGTTAGGGAATATCCCAAGAGAGAGATGACCAGATAATACTTGATGATAGTCTCCATTGAGACTAATAGCAGACCTATTGTAGGTCTCATATGACGACTTGACTATGACTTGATAGTTCCCGTTGGAACTAATAGTGGACCTATCGTAGGTCTCGTATGACAACTTGACTTGACAATGCAAAGTGGATCACTCGAGGATGCCTCACTTCCGTAAATGTAGATGTATGCATATGACTTAGAGAGCACTCAACTTTAGAGTGGGAAGAGATGGGGGGGGGAGAAAATCTTCTCCCTCATCCCTTGAGGGATGGGGGTTTATATATTGTCTCTGTGGGAATTTCTACAAATATTGTCAAATATCATCTAAGCTATTGTGTCTGACTAGACAATAGAGAAGGAACAATAGGAACAGAATAATAAAGTATAGGACAATAGAGAAAGGACAATAGAGACAGAATAATAGAGCTTAGAATAATAACATAAAGACAATAAGGGGAAGGGAATAATAAGGCTTAGACAATAGGATAGTAGACAATAAGGGGAAGGGAATAATAGAGTATAGGACAATAATATGAAGACAATAAGGGGGGAGGGAATAATAAGTCTTAGACAATAAGATAGTAGATAGTAGAGTGGGAAAGTAAAGGAAATAGTACAATAGTGCTTGGGAAATTTCTCAAGGACAATGGGACTATACAATAATGCTGAAGAACAATAGCTGAATAGGAACAATATGACTCTGAATAATAGTTCATGGACAATAGGGGCATGCAAGTCCAAGTGTGACCAAGATACAGTGAGTATACTTTCAGGTATCCAAGAATACATGCAGATGTGTTCGAGTGACAAGATAGTTCGCAAAGAGGTTATCATTTACTAGTTTCTAGTCCTCGACCTCATCATCCTCCTCATTGTTGAGGAGGATTCCCAATAGCCAGTCTTCCTCGTTGTCCTCGTACTGGGGTTGCATACCAATGACGATCTGGTGGTCACCAGTCTCGATGACTAAATTGGAGAGGTCGTCAGCCCAAATCTCCTGATTGTTAAAATCATACGGTTGACCAGGCCCCCACAACAGGTACACTTCCTGCTCGGATTCACCCGAGCGAAGAGTGTCACTCTCGCTGAGAGTATTGGTGCACAGAGTTGTAGTCATACCTTCTGATAGAAGAGACATGGTCTCGTCAAAGGGGAGGATGGTGAATGCTGTGTCTGGCCATGCGGGGCCATGATTGACAATGGGCTGACTGGGAGGAGAGTAGAAGAGATCTAAAATGATCGAAACTTCATCCGAGGTGACATCCTCATCAGAGGGTCCTTGCACATAGAGCTCGAAGTGTACATCAGAGAAGTCGGAAGGGGGTGTAGGAGGTCGGAGAATAGTATACAAGTGGGCATTCCCAACTTTCTGGTTGTGTATGAGGACAGAACAATCTCCGTGTGTTATCATGTTCTGGATGCGAGGCTGGGTGTCCTCCTCATTCCTGAATGTCCGCATGACACTGTGACTTAGTGTCAGTCATACTTCGTGTGCGACAATTCAACTGGACCTTCCTTCAAACTCCATTCACTTTTGAAGTTATGGACATCATGTCACATCCCGTGCCCAAGTCCGCCCTGCCGCCTCTCCGACACAACCCCGACCCGACTACCCCTGAACTCCGCCCCCCTTTCCCGGCTAATACGTCACCACCCCTACTCCTTTCCCTCCTGCCTTAT
>NW_027137924.1:235067-304854 GCF_003813185.1 Lentinus tigrinus ALCF2SS1-7
GCGGAAGCAAATAAACTGGGCTAGTAAGTGTAGGCAGCGGATACAGATGTCATAATACGATCGGATGACAGGGCGGGGGTCAGAGGTGATCGGAGTCCGGGCGGAAGTCCAGATAAGGCAGGAGGGGAAGGAGCAGGGGTGGTGACGTATTAGCCGGGAAAGGGGCAGAGTTCAGGGGTAGTCGGGTCGGGGTTGTGTCGGAGGGGCGGCAGGGCGGACTTGGGCACGGGATCTGACAGCTCCCCACACCAGTGAAGTGCCCTGTCAAAGCTCATCCACCTGTATTCTTCCTCCTGCCTGAAGGAATTGTCCAATACTTGAAATTCATGTCAATGACTGTAGGATGTAATTGCTCTCACCATGGCTCTACAGAAATTTCCTCTTTTCATTCCTGTAGAGCTGCACTTCAAAATCAAAAGGGAGCTATATTTGTAATCAAGAATTTTAAGATTCTGGCTTGGAGAATTGAATTGTATGATGTCTCAGACACGACCTCAGTAAAACCTGCACAGCTCTGAGGACCTCTGAGCAGAGGTCCTCAGAACTTGTCAGAGGTTTCAGGGTTCAGTGCAAAATTATGGACCTCCCAGGATTGCCTTCTTTCAATTGCAGATGTCAAGATACCCATCAAATATGTACCTCTGAGCACATGACAGCTGTTTTCATATTGATAGGCCCTTTTCGAATAATCAATATGGATGGGGCGGATCACAAAATACCAGTTCCGCTCACTGGCAAGCCTATGCAATGGCCACCAATCATTTTCCACTGGGTCATTTTCGTCCTCTGCCAGCATCCACCTCAGCCGACAATCAGTACATATTTTGCGGAGGGGCCTATCAATATGAAAACAGCTGGATGGCTGTGTGCGATGTTGTAGTTGCGGAGGAGCCCGCATTGTGAGCGCTAGCCAGGACCCACCAGAGTGTCTAGAGGTTGCGAGTTTTACTGATGGATCTACAAATTTTCAGAACTATCATTTGGGCAGGTCAGGAATGTGAGCTTCAGCAGTGTCCAACCAGCCTTTCAGCCACCTTTGATCTAAGCGAGCCCTCAAATTGACAGCAGCCTGGCATAACCATAGATAGTCGTCGGCTCTCCATTCTCCCCTATGGTTGCCCCTCCCCATTTGCTTCGCACCAAGGGAGATCAAAGCCACGATGGGAATGAGCGGAGGCAGCCAAAACTCAAGTTGTGTGCCAAGGCCGTTACTGCTTGCTGCGCAGCAGATCAATGATATGTACTGAACGGCATGGGGAGTGTGGACGAGCGGCGAAATTCGGGTACGGGGAACATGGATGTGTGACCGAGAGCTCACATGAGGATGCCAATGCAGAGAGCGAGGACTTACGGGCTGCGTGTTGTTGGGATTTGGAGTACGCCCTCATGTCAGGCTCACTTGCAAGCCCGCGTGGTCGAGGAGCAGCATAGCACGATCAAGAGGGAGGCGTACCAGTGAGACGAGATGAACACACGAAGAGAGGCAGCGTTGGTGGAGGGTGCCAAGTGTGATGGACGCGGGCGCGGCGGCGGCTTGGCGTTCATATCTGGTGGAAGCGGCAGGGACATGCCGAGGATGCCGGATCTCGGCAGGCTGCCGGTTACGGCAGGAGAGCTACCAAACTAGGGAGACCTGTGAGGTCCTCGCAGGGCAAGGCCGGGTAGTCCCATCTTGGCTGCGACTGCCATGTACGAACATCCCGCCCGAGTCCACCCAGATCGACGCGCGCGGGATGGTCGGGGTAGAGACGGGAACCTGTTCGCAGTGTTCTGCGGATGCACAAGCCCCGAGAGCTGGCAAGTCCGACGAGACGGCAGCGCAGCATGTTCAAGCAGCGGTGTACAAGATGCGCAGTCGGGCAACGAGCACAGGACAAGGTTATATGTTCTTCTCTGATCAACGCCCTGATCTCAGATCATCGGCGTCTCCCTAGCTCATTCTTATTCTATCACACGACCCGCCCATCCGTTCGCCCAATGTCTCCCTCTCGCCCATGTCTTCCGCAAACTACATCCCCCTCACCCAAATCTCTCCCTCAGAGTATCGCTGGCACCCAAGGACACCGACCACCCATGCAGCATCCTCCCTCTCCTCCTACTTCTCCCGCAAACGCGCCGTCCTCGCGCTCGTGGCTACCTCCTCCGTCATCACCCTCTTCGTCTTTCTCAAGCTTTCACTCGGCTCGGCCGATGACTTTGACGACATAGAGTTCCACGTCAACCCCCTTTACCAGCCCTCCTATATCGCTATACCCGTCCCCGATTTCCTCCCTGACGCTGCTCGTCCAAAACTACGACCAGTCCGCGACCTTCCCACAGAATGTCTTGAGCAATACTACGTCTCTGGTCTTCCATGCCATGACGGCCAGGGTCCCGTTCCCATGGACGTCATCTGGACGTGGGTCAACGGCTCAGATCCTCTCTTCATCGACTCCAGAACTCGCGCCGCCAACTCGTATGCCAAGGATGACCCCTACCGACCAATCAAGTCCAACAATCCCTCCCGTATGTTCCGGTACGTATCTCCCGCTCCTGTCCTATCTCTGCTATCCCCGTCCGACGCATCCCCTATCAGCGACCACGACGAACTGCGACATTCCATCCGTTCTGTGCTCGACAACTTCCGCCCATACACAGGAAACTTCCGCATCCTCACCTCCGACTTTGATTTCCCAGATGAAGACCCTGACTCTAACCAGTCCTTCTCTCCTCCTGGACCTGGTTACTGGCGACTCGGCCTCCAGCCCCAGTGGTTGAATACCGCCGGAACCAGTCCTCCGGTTTGGCGCGATGGTGATGTCCAGCTGTCCTTGACACACCACGCGCACTTTTTCGAACCGTATAATCACAGCATCTTCAATAGGTGCGTGTTTCGCGCCTCCTGCACCCTTTGAGTAGGCGACTGACTCGAGTGGACGAATAGCTATGCGATCGAGACGCAGTTCAGTCATCTCCAGGACCTATCTGAAATATTGTGCGTACTATTCCATCCATTCGCTTCCACGTCGACAGAGAGCGCTGATGACTGAACTGTGCCAAGCCTCTACATGGTTCGTAATACCTCCCGTGCCATCATCGGCACGTCGGCTTAGCCTGATCTCTTGCACAGAATGACGACTTCTATATGACATCAACGCTAACGCCTTTCACATTTTACACGCAACGTAAGTTACCGCCGCATTCCATGTGACATGCTCTGCATCCTGACGGCCCGCGTAGAATATGGGCTCGTCCTGCGCATGCAACAAGATATGACTGTTGCCCCTGAGTGGCCGGACGAGAAGACCAAGGGCGAGTGGCGCAGCATGGGTGTTTCGAACTATCTCCTCAGTGCGTCGATGCTCGCCGCATATCGTACCGCCCATGACGATCCCTAACCTCCCTTGCGCGTCCAGGTAAGCGCTTCGGCCAGCGGCATCGCCCCTACGTCCAGCACGAGGCCAAGTCCGTCTCCTTCGCAATTCTTCAGGAGGTCGCTCTGGTCTGGCCCTCATGGATCGCCAAGTCTGCGACGCACGCCTTCCGGGAGACCGAGGCCGGCGACGGCGATTTCTACCAGATGTTCGTATTCGCGCACTTCATTGTCGAGCGTGCACGCGAGGCTCTCCTCTGGTCCTGGGTTGTCGGTCGCATCGGCGGGACTGACGACAGCTGGAGCGAGCGCGAGTTTGACCGAGCCTGGGTAGAGTTGGGCGGAGGCCGGGAAGGTGACCGCAGTCACGAGATCAATGTAGAATCCGGAATGCGGGAGACCCTTCACATGGACCGCGTCCGGGACTACCTGAAGCAAGGTGGCATTGAAGGCACCTTCCGGACGGACTATCATTTCTGTGCGTATTAAGCTTGTCATTTTGGTCGTTCCCAGTCGCTCACATGTCTCCAGCGTCCCTCGACGGGTATGCCTACAATCCCTACGGCCGTAGAGGAGAAGGCGGTTGGCCTGGGTACAACGAGGACGCCATGAACGACCCGGAAAAGCACTCATGCACGATCAAGCGCGACGAATGCTTCGGTATCCAAGGCGTGAACGGCGGGCCTCCGACTGCCAGCGAAGTCTTCAAGGAGATTGCATTCAACAAACCGCAATGCGGTGATTGCAGTGCGTATCTGTCTTCCTCATCTTCACGCTTGTCCATTGACTGACCGCAACCCGCAGTGATCGTTTCTCTTGTCGAGTCTAGCGGATCACTTGGCTTGTCATCGTTCCTGCCACATGCCGACCGCACGTCGCCCTCGTCGAACGAACGGGCGACGGACGATTCCGCCACGATCCCTCATCTCCCGCTCGTCGACGACTGGCACGAAGGTCAATTCGCGCTGCGCGACGTGATGAGATATGCACCGGAGACGAATGTGCGCGAATGGACCATGCGGCTCTTGCAGCGGTATCGCTATGTTATCGGTGCGTTTCGTCCTTAACATTGCCTGTTGCTCTTCCTATCCCTTACCTTGCCAACGTTGTACCGCATACTGATATCTCTTATTCCCCTCACCTCTTCTATCTCTAGGTGGTACGTCGTCGATGTTTGAACGGATGATCAGCCTGCAACAGGTCCGCGGCATGCTCGCTGCCGTCGACAGGAACCAGGACCTTGCACTGCTCTGCATCAACGACGATGTCACTCGCGACGATGCCGAAGTTGCCGTCGTCTTCCGTCGTTGGCAGGAGAAGAGGTGGGGCATCCCCGCTGCCTGGGAGTCAGACGTACACAGCAGCCAGCGTCGAACCCTCGACTCCGCGGTACCACCGCTGTAGTCCTATATCTCAACTCACAAGTATATCCACAGCGCTATGTTGTATCTTTATTGTTCGCTTTCCCAAGTCCAGCTCCATCCATTCTCCCACACGCTTCCGATATTACAACCCCAGTCCGCCCGCTCCCTCACATCCTCGCACCCGTATCATGGACATTCGGCAACTACTGACGCATTACTCATACTTAGGCCTAGTCGTACTACGGTGCGCTATACTCACTGTGCTATAATTGTATTCCCGTCTGGATTCTCAATCGTCCGAACTTCTTTTGCGCAGCACCGAACGGTGTCTTGCGACGGCACGGGGAGGGGAGTCTTGTGACGCCCCATATAACATAATGCCTCGTCTGTTCCCTCCGGCATGGCGGCACTGGCGGCACCACAGCCCAAGAATGCCCGTCTGATTGAGTTTGCGGAGCACGCTATTGACCAGGCACGGAGCACACGACAGGCGCAGCCACCGTCACGTCTACCAATATGCGTGCCTACGTCGGGCGTCCGCCTTTATCTGATAACAAAGCCGAAGAACCAGTACTTGAATAGACAGATACATACATTGCTCCCGCGCGACCACCGTGATGGCAACGCAGACGTCCTTCGCTGTCTGAGAATTCTGCTACAGCTTTGCGGCTGCGGCCCCGCCCGCTACGGGCAGGCCCTGTACGGGTGCGACGACGTGTGTTGCGGAAATGACGAGCGTCCCCTTTTTCTTATCGTAGACCTGGAGGGTGCCAAGATAAACGGGGACGAGCGAATGGAGAGATGATAAACCCCGGCGCGGAAAACGGGCGCAAGTCCGAGAACGACGTCATCAGCGCTGTTCACAGGCCACAACTTGATGCTCAGGACACACCTCGCAACGGGCGGATGCCATCCTACCCTTGAACGATAGGGTGGTACCCACGAACCGGAGGGTCATACCGCTGGAATATATTACAGGACGGGTCAGCCTCCCTGTCACTCTCCCACTGCCCCCGGCAGATCGGACGACCAGGTAAGCGGAAAGACTCACGGAACTGCAGGAGCATGCCAGACAATGTTCATGGACGTGGAGAAGCCCGAGGCGTCGATGCCGGTAAGGGCGGACAAGGCGAACAGCGGCGCAAAGGTCGCCCTATGCGCACAACTAGAATGTCAGCACTCTACTTCTGCACGCAGCCGGTGTCGATGTCGGAAGAACGGGACTCACAGATCGATGGCGAGCACGGCGCACGCGCCGGCCAACGTCCCGTGCACGTTGAGCATCCCTACACACCCGATCAGTGATGGCATTAGTTTGTGCACGGTTGCAATAGCGCAGCCCAAAAGCTCACCCTCCTGGACGGTCAGCTCGCAGACCGTGACGCCCTCGAAATCGTCCGGACGAGGTGCGCGGGTCTCCTTCTCCGTCTGCCTCAGTGCGCCTCTCGGGGTGACGGTAATCTCGACCAGCTTGAGCCCGCCAACCTGCTCGTGGCCAAAGACCCGACTATCCGGATGGTGCGCGATATGATACGCAAGCACGTTCTGGCACAGCCTCACATCCTGCTGTGCGAGGTTACTCTTCACGGTCCGAGGGTCGTCATTGGGTGCAGGAGCAGGTGGGAACGCCCTTAGGCGGTCAATTGTGACTGGGATAGAACGCGCAGCAGACATCGGGACGGTGAGTACGGTTCTTCAATTTTCGCGATCGGGCTCGCGAGTGCTCCAGTATCTGCTCCCTTTCGGAGATGAGGTTTCCTGATCAGTCAATCGCTGCGTCTCCTCCAAGTTGCGGCGAGGCGAGAACGTGCGGTCCGAATGCTGGAGAGGCGGATGAAGATCAGGAATAGAGAGCGCCACGACTCTGCGCCTACAGAGTACATACTCCGACACTACCGCCGCCTTATGGCCGACTCTAGGGCGATGTCCCGCATCCGCAGCTCCCGCCCTCTTTCTCGGTCCCGCAGTACACCGCCTGACAGCCGAAAATAGGAAACTCACCTTCCGAACACCCAGCGGTCAAGTCGAGGATCTCACCAGAAACCGAACGAATGGGTCCTTCGGAGTCGAATGTGCGACGTTGCGGTTTGCAATGCAGCGTCGGTAGCGACGTACTGTTGCGTGGGCGAGCAGCTGGGGCCAACAGGTTGCGAAGGGGCGAAAGCGAAAGACTGCGACCTAGTACGTATATATGCTGAGAATTCCACACAACACGGCTCGCCCGGAACATGATGCAGAGTTGACCCGACCCGACCGCCGACAGATGAGAGGCCGACAGCTGCATGGAACTGAAGACGACAGATGTCCCGCGCATGTGATACTGACTGTATCAACCAAGGTAAGAAAGCTCGGATGCTTCTCTGTAGGTATCTCAAGCTCAAGCTTGGAGAGGTTGACGAGAAGTGCACAATGCGGGTACAATACCTGTGACGGTACACCATTCAGAATTCGATATGAATGGGCGAGCCGCAACATTGCCACACACACATCTGCGCCCACAATCCACAACGTACTGTATGGAACGCTCTAGAGACACAGCCCAGAAATGAGCGACTAATACCCATCCTTACCCGGCACGACGCCATACGCCGGCCCACCCTTACCAAACATCTTCCTCAAATCCCCAGCAAGCGCCTCAGGAGCCTCGAATGCCGCAAAGTGGCCGCCTTTTTCGTGGAAGCTCTCCTGCACGACCTTTCCGATCATATGCGCCCATCTATAGCGACAAGTAGTATATGAGCGAGCGTGTATGACATACTCGAACGTATGAGGGCAACGTACGACTTGGGAAGAGAAATGGGCTCTCCAGGGAAATGGGCGACGCCAAGGGGAACAGAAGTCCACGTCGTGCCTTCGAACAAGTCCGAGGACTCACCCCCGTGCGTCAACTCGTAGTATATGCGCGCCGACGCAGCAGGGCCCGCGCGCGAGTGCCAGTAAATGGATATCCACTCCAAGACTGCACGGTGAGCTTTCAGCAATTGTATTATAATGGCGTTATGGAACCACACACCTTCATCGTCCGTCCACGGATAGTTGTCAGAAGCCTTCACGAGCTTTTCGTAGATCCATGCCAGGAACCCGACAGGAGAGTCGGCGAAGCTATACCCAATTGTCTGCGGCTTCGTCGATTGGACCATGAAGTACCCGAACTCCTTCTTGCGAATCTGTAGCGAGTTTTGAACTTTGTCGCGAATGTACTTGTTGAATGGCATGGTAAGAAGTTCGAGGAACAGAAGCGGGTTCGAGAAGAACGTCGGGATGCGATAACTATAGGCAAGGTTAGTTGGAGATCCCCATGGTGAAAACACAAAGTTGGACGTACACAGGCATGTTGGAGTGCCACGCTTTGACGTGTGTGTTGCCGTACTTGTTGACGACGAAGACGCCGATCTAAAGCGGCTGTGTGAGTGTTTGCTACACGAGGAGTGAGTGCAGCAACTTGAAGCTGAAGGTACCGTATGACCAAAGTCTCCACCCTGGTATACTGTAAGTGGTCGCGGTCAGTACGGAAGTAACGACAGGGACGTCAACACAACTCGCCGTATTCGTTGTAACCGAGGGAGAGCATGAGTTTGTGTACGACCTTACTGTGCAAGTCAGTCGCGCGAGAGATCCATTGTGCTGTGAACAGACCTCAGCGTATTGGAAACCCGCAAAGCCAGGCTTGTGAGGCGCTTCAGAGAATCCGAAGCCTGGTAGACTGGGGGCGACGACATGGAAGCTAGGGTGGTCCGGAGAGGAGGAAGTCAGGTGAGGGATCAATTTCCGGACCTCTAGGAAGTGGCCCGGCCCTGAAAGCGTAGCAAATGAGATGAACTACGGCTGTGTAGTACCAAGAATGAAAGCGGGCGTACAGCCATGGACGAAGAGCAAAGGAATCGCGTTCGGGCGCTCGCTCTTCTGATGGAGATAGTGGATGTTGAGGCTGCCGAAGTCGTCCACATCGATGTCACGCATATACATGTCGAGCTTGTTGATTTCGGCCTCGGACTTGCGCCAGTCAAAGCCATCTTTCCAGCGTGCAACAAGTCGCTTGACGTCGGCGAGGGGCACGCCATAGTCCCAGCCGGCGCCTTGGAGCTCGTCTGGAAAGCGCGCGAGCTCTAGCTTCTTGTGGAGGAGATCGAGGTCTGCGTCTGAGACATTGAGCTTGAAGGGCTGAGGAGAAGACATGCTAAGAGAATAGGTACTGTCACGGTGAGAAGGCGAGGACTACTAGCTCTGAAAGTGAGAAGGAAGCAGCGAAGCGAGAGAACGAAGATCAGGAGGGCTTATATACGTAGGGCCGGGGTAGGCGGAGGATAGCAACGTCCGTCCGGTGAGCTTGTGGTGGCCAAGGCCATCAGATGTTCCCGGGCTGCGCTGACCTACGAGCGGTTTCCAGTGGGTTTCACTGAGTCAGAGGGAGAGAATGCTGCCAGTGCCGGTGCCAGTGTATTGTACTTACAGTACTTGGTCTACTAGTACTTATGCCGACGTCGCGCGTCTGTCCTTGTTTGCCTATGTTGTGGTCGTCGCAGGGCGCTCGCGAAAGACGAGGTCAGAGCGCTGGGCTCGATTTCGAGCTCGCTGTCGTCGACGATGGCCACCGTCTTCGCTGCGTTCCACCGCGCCCTGCGCCCCGCCCTTGCCCGCCATGTCGCCCGCCCGTGCAGGTCTGCATGGCACCCACGCGCCATCCACTCATCCCCTATAGGTCCGCCTTCTCCCTCCAGGCTCACATGACACGCTCGCTGACCGCGTCTTGCAGTCTTCAAGAAGAAGCACGCCGGTGCTCCCTCAGAGTCCGACGACCTCTTCGGCGAGTCTGAAGACGACTCTGGCGACCTCTTCGGCGAAGACTCCTCTTCCTCAAATCCCGCTGCCGCCCAGGCCCAGGCCCCTCCCCTTCGTCCAACAGACCTTCCTCCCAAGAACCCCTCCGTCCCCGCTCCTGCACAGTACGATCCAGTTGCGCGTTTCGAAGACCTCTACCAGTTCCTCCACGCCTACCTCGTAGAAAAGAACGCGCACAAAGTGCCCCGCGTCTCCATCTGGCAGCACCTCTTCAACAGTGCACCCACTCCAGAGCATCTCGAACGCGCCATCGACTTGCTGCCCAAATGGAGAGATACAAAGCGCAGCCTCAGCCCACAGAATAAAATAGACTTCCAACTTGCCCGTGAGTCTCATCTTCGATTCCTCGTTCGTCTCAAGCGCATCTCGCACATGTCTCACATTCACATTCCCACCCACTAATGTTTCTAGGCCGCGTTCAGAAGCTGCGTTGTCCCCTGCTTGCTCTCAAGGTCTTCGGCGACCGGCCAAAATATGGACTCGACCTCTCCCTTCCCGCCGCCCACATCATCCTTCACAGTTTACTCTTCACTGCTCAGCCACAAGACGTCCTCACATTCTCCTCCCTCTTCAGCGTATACGGCCTCCCCCCTGTCTCCTCCGATCTTCTCAGCACTGCCTTCCTCATGCGCGCCTGCTTCAAGCACGCATCCGATGAGTCCCTCACCGTCGCCCGCTCCCTCGTCCCTTCCCTCCAGACGCTCCTTGCGGATCCTGCATCCATGTCGTTCAACACTTCCCGCAACCGTTGGGACAGTAAGCGGGAAAGGGTGTGGCTCGCCTATACACTCGGGAACATCCAGCGTGACCTCGAAACACATGGCATCGAGCATGCGTGGCTCGACGAATGGATGACCGCCAGCGGGAATGCAGCTCGTATATCATCGCAGTAATATGCTTGTCTAGAGGCCCTACGGTACACACTCCTAATCCCAATTTCGTGCTGCTGCCCGCTCTCTGACCAGTGCGCAAATGCGCGCCCCCTCGCGTGTCCGTGGCGACCGATTGCTCGCGGTACATACTCTCATCTATTGAACGCCACTGAAACCCTCCTCGACGTTGCGCCATAGCTGTCTCAAACTGCCTTTGCATGCAGGCTACTCTTTTTGCTCCAGCATTGCGGTACTTGCGCGGCCGAATGCTGAAACGGTGGTGCTCACGCATGGATCCACAAATCCTCCTATTCTTCACATCGCGCATAAGACTCGCAAGCGTCGCACGATCCCGTCTCCGTCGGACGCACCGCTCGATATCCTCCCCTCGGGGCCGCATGTTGTATTCGCATGGCGGGCATGCATGATGACAGCCCCCAGTATGTCCTATATGCAGCACCGCGTATGTCACATCATTGGCCATCGCTCGGTCTTCAAACATGCGCGGCCCGAAATTGCAGGCGAACATCCACGTTCCGGCGACCACAAAGGCAACGGTGCCTCTGTGTGTGACCTTGCATGTCACGCGTTCACGTCGCACGTCTGGGGACAGCAGACACAAGGTTTATCCTCTCCTCGGGCACTGGAATGTGGTATGTGGCGTTCCAACTATCCCTGTCTGGTGCCTAAGGGGGGCCTGCCCATGCGATCCTGCCTCTCGAGCGCTGCGCGATTGCGCGACTTGGGCGGTGTGAGGTCAGAGACAGAGGCCGGCATCGGGAGGGGCTGGCGCAAACTCGGCTCCCAGCAGCCAGCGCAATCGGAATACGTATATATCCTCCCCGTATGACTACGCAAAGAGGGTCCAAGCTTCCCTCCTCCAGCCTTTTTATACTGCGTGTGTGTCCTAGGGCACCCATCCCCATTCCCTGCGCACAACAGCATGAGCTTTGACTCTCCTGTGAAAGAATACCCGTTCACGCTCCACGTTCCCGACGCCGACCTTGATCTCCTCCGGCGCAAGCTCGAACTCGCTCACCTACCTGATGAACTTCAGGTCCGTGCCGAGTCTCAATGGAACTACGGCGTGCCTCTGGCCGACGTCAAGCGGCTAGTTTTCCGCTGGAAGGTCGGCTTCGACTGGCGCAAGTTTGAAGCCGAAATCAACAAGCTACCCATGTATACGCGCGACATTTTCATTGACAACTTCGGGTCCCTGAACATTCACTACGTGCACCGGCGGAGCGACGTCCTCGACGCGATCCCATTGCTCTTCGTCCATGGCTGTGAGTGGGCTCTTACAAAGCATGACTGAGCCGGGGAGCTGAGACACCGTGATACTATTGCAGGGCCCGGGCACTTCCTCGAAGTGCGCAAGCTTCTACCGCTGCTCACGGAGGAATCCGTCGATCACCCCAGCTTTCACGTCGTAGCCGTCAGTCTCCCAGGCTTCGCGTTCTCGGAAGCACCGACAAAGCCAGGCTTCGGCGCCGCTCAGTATGCCGAGGTAAGAAGCGTAGCGTCCTTTACCGCCGCAGGCTGACCACCGTGTGCCCGAACAGGTCTTCAATAAGCTAATGATATCACTGGGTTATGAAGAATATGGTGAGCTATATTGCACATCCCTGCCTATGATACCTCGCCGCTGATTTGGTGCCGCGACGCAGTATACCAGGGAGGAGACTGGGGTCACGTCGTACGTATCTCTTCGTAGTTCTCACATGTGCTCGCGGTCACTCGCTGAGTCATCGCTCCAGCTGGGCGTCCGGACAGTTAACTTGTACGGAGGCCGTCATGTCAAAGCTTGGCACACAAATTGCCCCATGTACGTGCTATCACGCAACCCTCTTAGCATGCACAAATATGCGTTACTCACCCATAGGCGAACACTCGTAGGACAACGCCGAAACTGTCCACCGTCCTCGCGCACCCGAGCCTAATCCCGCGGCTATTCGCACTCCCGTTCGACAAAGATGCCAGAGACGCCATCGCATTAACCAAGAAGCACTTTGCTGTTGGGTGCGGGTACATGATCGAGCAGGCCACGCGACCACAGACTCTGGGTTACTCCCTAGCGGATTCACCAGTCGGGCTGCTCGCATGGATATACGAGAAACTTGTCACATGGTCGGACGAATACCCTTGGACAGACGACGAAGGCAAGCCCATCCACCTCGTCTGCTTGTCTGCTCTAGCACTGACTGCGATTAATTCTCCGCCGACAGTTCTGGAATGGGTCTCAATTTACTGGTTCTCTCGTGCCGGGCCCGCCGCCTCTCTGCGCATATACTACGAGATGTCCCACGGAAGAACACGCGACTTCTTCGATGGCACACAATGGATACCCATTCCAACCGGAGTATCGTACTTCCCACGCGAGATTGCCCGTCTACCCAAGTCGTACGTGTTTCTCGTGTTCTGTGCCACCGGGCGATCCGACGACTCACTCTTTCCCCTCTCCCCTCTGCGGCGCAGGTGGGCGCGGTTTCTGGGCAATGTTGTTTATCAGGGCGAGCATAGTCAAGGGGGGCACTTCGCCGCACACGAGGCACCCGAGAAGCTCGCTTACGACTTACGCAGGATGTATGGTAGAGATGGGCCAGCGTTCGGTGTGGTCCCTAGCAGAAGCGGATATATGCAACGGTGATGGGACCGACATCCTTGATAGTTTTGTCTACTGGCCTCATCGATCGATACTTTGATTCCTGGGAGAGGTGGCGTTCAACGGAATGTGCACTGTATATGCATAGTATATACTCAATATGACTTCAACCATACGCGACTTACAGGACGTTTCAAAAAGTATGACAAGCGCTCTCTGTCGGGGAGTCGAACCCCGCTTTCGCGGGGCCAGATTTGGATGACAGGCGCTTCTACTAACCAATTCACTAACTCAGAGATAGTAAACAAACATCAATGGTCTTACATCGATTCTGAGCCAGTCAGCTCTTTCCTGAATCTTACAGGTTTTCATCCCCCCCAATTCTGATTTGAGAAGGCCGAAGGTCCGCTATAGCATCAGCGAAGTACTCGCTTGCCCTTCGATGCACATGGACGATTCGGAGCGCTAATGCTCGCGGCGTGATGATGGAATGCCAGAGCGCGACCGGGGATACCGACAGGACCTCGATGCTGATGCGGTACGTTACGAGGTGCAAGCTGATGTCAAGGGCCCTGCCTCTGAGCACTGAATATGCATTGCAGGTTCTCGGCCATGCAGCACTGTGGAGTCGCGGCCACACTACAAACCATCATGGCAGTGCCGCACGCGACGAACAACGGCCAAGTCTGTGTACCATGATCCGCACTGCACCGTCGTCCGTGCCAAGGACCAAGGCCCATCGGGTGGCGATCGATATATAGCTTGGAGGTGGTGCAGGGTGAATGACCCAGTGCCCTTCGTTCAAATTCTCTGGTTCGACGACACATCCGCTCATTCTCTATATCTTCAAAGGACAGTCCACAAAGATGCTCGCTGGCGCCTTCTTTGCACTTTCTCTTCTGAGCTCTACTCTTGCTCTCACCACGGGCCATGCGCTGCCCCGCGGCGGCTTCGTACCTCGGGATGACGGACCTGCAAATGAGGACCTGCTTGCTTCGTGCCCTGGCGGCCCCGGTTCCCCCAATGTTAAGAAGGCGGACAAGTGCACCTTGGTGCGCAGCTACTTCTTGATCCACTGTCAAAAAGTAGCGCATTCTGACGCACAATATATTCATAGGTCAACATTGTCAACAACCCAGATGTCCGTGTGTGGACTGTCCTCGGCGACCCCCAGTTGAAGTGTGTATCGTCATCATCGTTCTGTTCCAGGCAGTGTTGAATAGTACTTTTGACGAACAGCTGCGGTGGCGCAACTGAAGATATTACCGTGACTCTTGGCGGAGAGACCACAGTCTCGCAGACAACGACAGTCAACGCAGATTTCGGCGTTTCCCTCGAGGGAATCAGCGTCGGCGGGGGCGTGTCGGACTCGGAGTCAACAAGCACGACCGAGTCCAAAACTATCGAGTTCTCGATCCCACCTGGGCGCCAAGCCGTCTACGTTGCAGGGGTCGCGCAGACGTCGGAGACGGGCAACGTTCAGGTCAACTACGGATCCAAGGTGGACGGTCACTTCATTGTCAGTACCTATCACTGCCGCAGTGGTTGATGCACAGGACTGACTTAGGTTCATATGTACCGATATTGTTCTACAGTGGTTCACGGGCACCACCATCACGAAACTCACGCCGAAGGGCAATGATGTCGAGTTCGACGTACACGAGAGCGACTGCGGTGAGTGACAGATGCGCTGCGTTGCCGTGCTCCGTACTGACTTAGCCATGTTCAAAAGGTACCGACCCGCGCGACCTCAGCAGCCTCAACGGCAACTGAACGTGGGCTCCCCCATCATAACGATTTGTTCATGCAACGAGCGTCCATCAGTGCCGGTTGGGCTGCAACATTACATATCTTGACTTCTGAGCTTGTCTTTGGAGTCTGTGCAGAGTAACCGCATCCTGTAATTACCTTATAACTTATAGACATCATGATGAGCCTCCTTCGTCCTTGCCCCGACCAACATAACAGTAGCTTGACAACCTGGTTGATCGACGTCAGGAAACAGAGACTCACCAAGCTGTCTGCATTCGGGGTTAACTCGACGGCATACACGAGTATGACCGGGGGCAGACTCATGCAGCCGATGTTGACGATGAGGACATACATGGATATGCAAGTGCCGCAGCACCAACTGCTGCGTGATTGGGCTTGTGAATGCGTACAACGGATGCAGTGGTCATAGTTGAACTTGAAACACGATGGGAAGCAACGTACGCTCTGACAAGGATACCGAGCCCACCGATACACCCTGATCATGATAACGAAGTTCGTCCCCTGTCGAATCAGGTGGTCGCGAGGCAAGTTCAACAACACGACCTGGACAGAAGATCGCGTGACGGTCGGCATAACTTCAGGGTAACTCCGAGTCGAGGTATCATTTGTCGCAACACGTTCCCGATCATGAGGTTGGCTATGTGTGCTTGAAGTGACGATCCAGTTGCGCTCACGAGGGATCTACGAGAGTACGCCGAAGACCACGATCGTTGTTGCTGTGGTACTGCCTTTGAGTTCAGTGAGGTCGAACCTTCGTTCAGAGTATAGTAAGTGAAGATTGAGAGCGAACGGACACTTGCACACGGGTCCCCGAGTCTGTCTCGAGTCGAAGGCCCGAAGGCCAAGGTGCAGTGCAAATTCCACGGCAAGCAGGGTACAGATTGACGAGTGCCGTGGCGCTTTTACATCCCATGATCCTATTCCCTTCCCATCGCCAACCCCATAGTCCTACACACCTGAGAACAGAGTCAGTCGCGGTTCGGGCGATGAAGAAGGGAAGTAGAACTCACTCCAACCACTCTTCCAGCGTCATCCTGGCCCCAGCTATCCTCCCGGGCTTGATCCATCACGACCGCGCCAGCCTGGTCTTGCTCGGCTCTGTCCTGGGTCGGCTCTATCCTGGGTCGGCTCTATCCTGGGTCGGCTCTGTCCTGGGATCGGCTCTGTCCTGGGATCGGCTCTGTCCTGGGATCGGCTCTGTCCTGGGGGAGTCCTGTAGAATCTCAGTGGTCAGTTCCCCGGGGCCCCAGGGTAAAAGCTACAGTTACAATGAGGTCCGATGTCCTATCCGAGTCCAAAACTCATGACCGTCCAAAACCAAGGAGAAACCGAATGTAGAAAGGAACCGAGATGAGAGATAGAGAAAAACCGAGACTAGAGAGGGGGAAACCGAGAGAGAAACCGAGAGGGGAGAGGAGAGAGAGAGAGGAGAGAGAGAGGAGAGAGAGAGAAACCGAGAAGAGAGAGAGAAACCGAGAAGAGAGAGGAGAGAAACCGAGAGGAGAGAGGAGAGAGAGGAGAGAAACCGAGAGGAGAGAGAAGAGAGGAGAGGAAGTGAGGAGAGAGAGAGAGAGAGAGAAAGAGAAAGCGAGAGGAGAGAGAAGAGAGAGAAGAGAGAAAGCGAAACCGAGAGAAACCGAGGGGGAAGGGGAGAGAGAGAAACCGAGCGAGCTGAATGAAAGAGAGAAACAGACGAGAGAGAGAGAAACAGACGAGAGAGAGAGAAACCGAGACGAGAGAGAAAGAAACCGACCCCAGAGACCAGAGACCAGAGACCAGAGACCAGAGACCAGAGACCAGAGACCAGAGACCAGAGACCAGAGACCAGAGACCAGAGCCGAGAGACCAGAGCCGAGAGACCAGAGCCGAGAGACCAGAGACCAGAGAGAGAAACCGAACCCAAAGAGAAGAGACCAGCTCCAAACCGAAACCAGAGGGGAACCATAGTACGATCCAATGTCCTATCCAAGTCCGAGTCCAGGGTCCATATCCCAAACCAGACAGCCAAGCCAAGAAGGAACCAAGAACCGAAACCGAAACCCAAGTCTGCCATCATGTCCCCCTCCAATTCATCCAACCATCACTCGAACCCCGTTCCATTCCAACCACCTGCACACGCAACCATTCTTCTAGAGGGTTGCACAGTCCGCATGCTGCAGGCCACCCGCTACAGCTTCGTACGCCCATCCCTACTGCCCGTGCGCCAGGTATTCAGCGCTAGGGCGGGGAGAGACGCGATCGCTACTGCCCTAGACATCGCGGTCGCTGCTGCCCTAGACATCGCGATGGCTGCTGCCTTAGGCCTCGCGGTCGGTGCTGCCCTAGGCCTCGCGGTCGGTGCTGCTCTAGGCCTCGCGGTCGGTGCTGCCCTAGGCATCGCGGGCGGTGCTGCTCTAGGTATCGCGGTCGGTGCTGCAATCCGCGGCTTCTTTGCAGCTCGGATGAGCTGAGCGAGAGGTATATCATCCTCGCTGTCGCTGGAGAGCTCTCTGTGCTTCATGTCATCGTCGTCGTCGCGCTTGCGTTTCATGTTCTGCCCCGAGACGTCTCGCTTTGTAGAGTTGATGGAGGTGATAAGATGAGGACGCGGAGGTTGGGCGAAGGATGGGAGAGGTGTAGGTGCAGGGGTAGGTGCAACGACGGCGTGAATGACTTTGAGCTTTTTGTAGTGGCGCTTGGCAACGTCAGAAGCAGACGACTGTTCAAGAGGCTCGTCGTCGTCGGCCTTACGCTTCTTCCGCGACTTGCCCACGCTGCTGCTGGATGCTGCGGTGACGGCAGGGATGCGCGACACCGACGGCATAGCAAGGGGCAGGTCAGCCACATTGCCGATGATACTGAAATGTAAAGGCAGAATGAGCTTCCGTTCGCCGAGTGCAATGAAAGTGGTAACGTACGTATCGCAGCGCGACGCCATGATGGGCATTGCACAGTCCAGGGCCTTTGCTCCGGTTGATCGTGCCTTCTTAGGAAAGGGAGCCTGCTCATGGACGGGACGGACAATGGGGATAACTGCATCCTTGCGGAGAGTATCGATTTGTTCGGGGGTGTCCGCGTCTCCGCCGAAGAGCATGCCCTCCCAGTCTTCCTCATCCTCTTCTCCTGCTACATGTCCGGCCAGCTTGACAGACGACACAGTCGAGCACGTGCCTTCGTGATCAATTGACTGTACGACAGGGAGACCAGGTTTGGTCACGACGATGGCGGGCGGGGTAGGTAGTTCGGGAGAGATCTCGGTAGCAGGCTTGCCCATTCTTCCCTCATCTGCTAGGTCGGCAAGATTCGAGTACGAGGTGGTCAACTGCAGGGGCCTATCGTCGGTGCTGGACGGGGCATGGCAGTCGGACGGGGTGAGTGACGTGGTGAAGAGGGCTGGCAGGGTTGCGCCAGACTCCTCCGAGTGTTCTAACGCCTCCAACTCCTCGAATATGCGCATGATGCGTGAAGACCTCGAAGCCGATCGAGAGAAGGGAGGAATGATGACTTCGCTCATGTCCTCTTCGAAGTCGAAACTGAGTTCTTCCTCGGGTACAGCAGGAGGTGGGTTTGCTGACGAGGGCAGGATTGGCGATGAGAAGTTGACAGAATCGCAGGACGATAGTGAGCTCGAAGACGTGGAAGAGGACAGTGACTCTAATGATCCGGAAGACGAAAGCGAGTCGGTTGAAGAGGAAGATGACAATGAAGTGTTCGACTGCCAGGTAACGATGACGCTGTCTGAGTCGGATTCGTAATAGGGGTCTTCGTCATCAGAGATGTCGGAGTCGTCAGAACTGTAAGAGCAGTAGGAATACTCGTCGTCGTCGCTGAAGACCTCTTCATCCGAGTCGTGTTCGCTTGTGATGGTTCCTTCTTTCTGGGAGTTGCGACTCGTGTTGATGAAGAAGGACTGATCAACTTCTGCCCCTGGATCGTTGCTGGAGGGAGCAGGTCAGCAAAGCACTCGGAAAGCAATGGAGATACACTCACTTCGTCTCAGGGGTCACGTCCTCCAAGAGAGCGCGCTCGAGCTGGTCAACCATCCGTTCCATCTCACGGACCATATGCTTGGCCTTGCGGACGGCGCGTTCGCGCAGGGCAATCTGCTGGGGACCGGTTTCCTCCGTCGGAGTGTGGACGAAGTAGACTGCTCGTAGGGGGCTGACGATGACTTGGTCGATGAGGCCCGGAGTGTCCCTTCCAAGCACCGGAACGTCCTGAGTATCCGGGCTCGAGGGGTTGGCAGAGCTGGGGAGACGCATAGGCTTGGAAGAGAGTTTGCCGGTACCGGCGTCGAAGGTGTAGACAACAGTGAGAGGGAGAGAGAAGTAGTCAGACATTCTTGCAAAAGAAAAGTATACCGACTGCGCAGCAGTAGGTGAATTCGAATGTAAAATATGGGATAGGGAATATGCAGGTGTCAAGGGATGATGGGGGAAAGAGAGTAGGTGAGAAGCGTGTCAGTCTCGTACCTGTGTGCTTTTGTTAGTCGGAAGTCCGACTCGGTTTCCACACTGGTCAGCCGTCTATGGACGCGGGAGACCAAGAAAGACATCCGCTACTATTGGGATCGAGCCCAGGACCATGAGTGTGAGCCAATTGGAGACGACTGCGACGTACCGGAAGCCCGTGATAGATGCATAATCTCTCCGCTACTGCAACATAGCATAGTAGAGCTTGGCGTGTTTCTGCATTTGTTGTTGCGACGCGACAGAGCGCGAGCAGAGAAGCGACTCAGACCCTAGTAGATGTGCTCGTTGCACTAGCTGTTCGTGGCGAGGAAACATGAGGCGTGGAAGGTCTGTCTGCGATTGAGATTGCCAGCTGTGTATTCTCAATAATGCGGACGCATGATATTCATTGTGGAGGAGGAGGACAGGAGGGATCGACTGGAAGAAGACAGGGCAGGGCGGCGGCGTCTGTGCAAGCAACGCGTCAACAACAGCCACAACCGCGTCAGCGCCCGCGGCATCCACGTTATCCTCAGAGTTGCACACTGGTTTTCTTCTCTGTGTTCTTTCTGACCTCTCGCCTTGACTGCTGAGCTTCTCCGAGTCTTGGAACACCCTGGCCATCTTCGTGAAGTGCTCTGGAACATCCCGTCTCGGTCTCAATCCCAACGCGGTTCGGATGTTCAATTAGTATGGTGACCACCCTTCATAAGTCTTTCCCACTTTTATCGTCTACCCTCATCCCTACGCTTTACTGCTGCGCAGTATCATATCCCTCTCCCTCACACACTCTATCTTCTTCTTCATGCCTTCCTACAGGAACAGGAGCAGTGACAGTTTGGCGACGGCGGGCAGGGCGGCGAGGCCCCTTGTCAGGAGCGCGCACGAGCGGATGTCTCGCGAGTTGAAGAAGAACGCGCGGGCCCGGTACGGGGGGGCGACGGTGTGGACCAAGGCGAAGATGACGAGCGAGGCGAGCGACAGCTGTAAGATCACCAAAACCGACTTCTACGCGTTCACGAGGATCTGGGGCAGAGCTGAAGGTCGGCCTGTGAAGCGCATGGTGAGCGAGACGATCGAGACGACGACGACGACGAGCGAGCGCAAGAACAAGCGGAGGGCGTCGAGCGCGGCAGACGATGACCGAGTGGCGAGCAAGATTAAGACGCAGCACGTCACCGGCATCCTCAAGGTCTCTGGCCGCGCGAAGAGCCCGAAGCAAGTCCGTTGGTGCACGTCCGTTCAGGAGCCTCGGGAGATCGTCCGGGTGAGCACTCTGACCTCTCTCTCGTCGTCGGACAGAGATACTGACTCTGGACTCAGCCGCAGATGAGGGTCGCGTGCCCGGACCAGACCCCGACCCCGACCCCGAGTGCAGAACTTGCTGAGCCCAGGAGCAGGAGGCTCAAGAACCTTGCGAACTTCCCGAAATCGACGTCTTGGATCAACCAGCTCGCGGTTCCGACCTGGAAGTCGCTGGAGTTCGAAGATCTGCCGGATGTCCGTCCCATGGAGGTGACACCCCGGAAGGCCATGGTCATGCGCTACTCGGACGACCACCAGTGGAACCGCAGGAGGATCGTCATCCGTTCGTGGAAGGACCGCTCCGTCATGTACAACGACATGCTGAAGATGCAACGCGTTCTGGAGCGTTTCGTCGCGATGATGGCCAGGAGAGGCGCACCGATGGCTCAGCTACTTGCGTCACAGCGTGCGTAGGACTTTGTTTCTTAACTACTCTGGGTTGCGCTTCTGGGGACTTGGACTTGGACTTGGGATGTGGACTTTGTGCTTGTATCGTGCGCTTGGACTTGACTTTGTAGAGTAGCGGGACGATGGCGAAGCAGGGTTGGGCGGCGGCGAGTGTGGCTCCTCGTCGTTTGTCCTTCTCTGTGGAGTTGTCTGCTCTTGCGAAGGTTACCCCATGTATTTTCTCGGGACTCGGACTGGGGCTTGGACCTTCGGACATGGACCGTGTACTTGTATTCTACTGTGCTCGGGTATCCGGACTCTGTCATGCTTGTAAAGTAGTAGGGCAGCAGCGAAGTTGGGACTGGGTAGGCGGCGGGTGTGGCTCCCCGTCGTTTGCCTTTCTCAGCGGAGCTACTTGTCCTGCTATGGATACCCCATGTATCATGTTTTGCGCTGAACCCATCGTGATGAATATTTTGAGAGACGTTTAGAACACCGCGACCCTCACGCTGAATGTGATCGGCTGTAGTGGCGACGAAGAGGCATGGATGTCATCGCCAACAGCCGCACGATATCAGCCAACCGAGAGAACAACATGGTAAGGTATGTGTACGCGTAGAACACAATGAAGATAGTCAGTACAGAACTATTGGCCACAGACACTTCTAGGTAGGCAATGTCATCATAGGTCCATGTCGATGCCGTTATCACGTCAAAACATGTGGGTATAATAGGTACATGGAGCACTGGTGTCCGCAGTCAGCGGCGGCGACCCCCCTTCTTCCTCTTACACGATACAACATCTTGAGCGAAACGCCACGGTCACCGTGCAACCAAAATAATCACAAACACAACGACGACCACAATGACGAGGATACCTGCGAGCATCGTGGGCCCAATCCTCGCCACGGGATACACCCCACGCATGAGCGCATCTTGAACGAGGAAGTACCGCAGGACACCCACGGAAAGCGTGTAGATCCCCAGACCGATCATAACAGCCCCGAGAGGTCTTGCGAACTTCTCCACATGGCCGTCCGTCGCCCGGGCCGACAGGGTGAACAGCTGCACGAGTGCTGTTCCAGTGGACAACGCGCAGGTGAGCACAAGCGACAGACCGAAGAGCACAAGCACGCACCAACACCCGTCGATGAGATCGTCAAACTTGTCCTGGCATACGCGAGGAACGTGCGCTCGGACGCGAGATGGTCCCGCGCAACGCTCCCCGCGTTCTCCAGCGTGAGCAGGAGCCCCCACTCCCTCATAAACTCCCGCCAGCGCGGTTCCCTCCGTCGGTGCTCCTTGTGCGCCGATCGCGGCCTCAACCGCGCGTGGTGATCGTCCTCCTCGCTGCTCAAAGTCTCCGGATGCGACATGTCCGTTGGGGTGGTCACAAGCGGGCTGGCTCCGAACGGCATTGGGCTCGGGCTCGGGCTCTGCAGCCGTGGTGGTCGAATGACGAGAGTGGTCATAGCCGCGAGGCGAGAATTCGGAAGGCTCGAGGGCAGGGATTGCGAGAGGATGTCGGCGCGCTTGCGAGAATCTCGGTGCGTATGGCGCAAAGGCGTAAACAGTTTTCCTCAGGTCAGGCAGGCAGGACCATCCTTGACGTCAAGCAGCAGCTTCCAAGACACTTTGAGCAGCCAGGGTTAACGAGTACTATCTGCGGAGAGAATTCGTACCCAGATGGGGAGAGGACTTGGCAAAGAAGCAGCAGAGTGGGCTTGGTGTGGCCAGACGCGAAAGACCTGACTCAACTGACGCTCGCGAGCCTTGCGCGAGCGATCACGTGTTGATATACCACGACGCCTCCGAGCGAGCAGCCTCAGCTAATGACATCGTCATTCGCAGCCCTTACCTCTGACGACGATAGTTCACGACTAGACGAATAAATACGTATGGTACGAGGTTATATCAGTTTATCTGCCACCATGCACCAGCCGTAGACCCCGCGCGCTCGTCCAGCACATTTATCGACGAGCAAGTCCGTCAGCCCAACAGGAAGCCGGAGGTCCTCCACGTTGGGACAAATGGTGCGGAAAGGCTTCTTTTCGGCCTTCAGAGACGGACGTAGCGCATCGAGGCACTGGTCGACGAGATTGTGCGACGCAGAGCTCGAGGCAGGTGACATTCGGGAGGAGGCACAAGAGCAGGTTTGAGTCGCACCATGACGGCCACACACGCTGGCTTGCGATTGCGATGGTGACATGGTGGATCGCGGTAGCATGACCAGCGACAAAGGCTTCGATGGCTTGCTGGAGGGGCGTTCGTGTTGCCCCCGCCGTGTTGAGCTCGAGGCGTAGTCTCGGCGCTGGATGCAGCGATGGCGAGGTCTATTAAAGTGACGTCGATGGTGAGCGCGGTGGAGGGGTCCATGAAGCGAATCTCCGTAGAAAGGCGACAGACGGTGTGCGTCCATTCCATATAGACGGATGGTACAGTGCGATGGAATGACGATAAACGAGAGGATACTCCGCATGAGGTTGAGAGAGCTATTCTGGCCACGACAGTCACCGATGTCGAGCCTCCGCAGGAAGGGGTGGGATGCCGAGCCCATGATTGGCGGGTCAGGTAGGTATAAGCGGGTCGGCAGCCCGAATATCGTGGCGTCTTGAAGGACTCAAGGAGGGGTGTCTGCGACAGCAGCGCGAACAGGTCGTGGAGCGACCAATACACTGGGGAGGACACGAAGGACACGGACAGGTGCATCAAGCTCTCGCTCAAGTTGGAGGGCAAGAACGGCACGTCGTGCAGCACGAGGCTCCTGCCGTTCCTTGAACAGCTCGACCGTCCCCTTGAACATGGCCGAGTCGACCTCGTTCGCACCCGGACGAGCGACCCTGTGGCGTATGATCGCGCGCTCGAGCCAGCGCCCGGGGAACGCGAGTAGATCTACAGATAGCTCCGCGGGCGTGCATTCGCGCAAATCATGCAAATGCAACTCTGCAATTCTCGCACTCTACCCGACCGTATCCCTGAGCGCTGCGCTCGGACGGTTGCGATCGACATAGACGACCAGAGGGGCTTGCTAGGCGCGAGTGCGGAAGACGGACGACGTCTGGGAGATTGTCGACCACAGAGAGGGCATGTCGAGTGCGAGGACACGCCAGCTACGGCAGACGTGTGTGACGGGGAGGAGTTCGTTCGTCTGCTTGGTGGAGGGAGGTCCAACGTATCCAGGAAGCGAAAGCGAGGATGGCACCATGGAGAACACGAGGGCGAGCAGCTCAGGCGGGAGCTTGTTAATAGGACAACGTGCGTTCATTGTTTCTTGGACGAGGCTGACAGCATGATGAGCTGGATCTGTGTCAGCTGGAAGGTTTGGTGAGTTGGCGGAGGGGACGAGCATGATGGGGGAAGACCGTACCGTCTCCATACTGAGCGCGAATTTCCGGTCAGTACTCGATCGATGAGCAGTGGAATGAATGAGATGATGGGTACGGGAAGCTTGCGACGCCATTGGATGTCAAAAACATCGTCCAGGAAGCCGGGGACGGTGGCCATTAGGAGGGAGAGCAGCGATGAGAGAGAGGTACACCGCTAGGTGCAAAGCGACAGACTGACAGCGCAGTCAGAATTCAGCGGTAGGCATGGGCAGGGAGCAGTATTATTGTAGACTGACACCAAGAGTAATCATTGTTTATGCTGCACACCGCTGCTTGACAGGTCTGTTCTGTGGAATGTGGGCAGAAAATGGTTTCGAGCTTTAGGCGGTCGAACAAAGCGGTTGCAGTCGGGCTCACAGCCCGCTCAAATGTGGACGAATCTCTATGAAACTTGACATGAAGATTCGATACAATACTGGTATAGAAATGAGAGTTTGAAGGGAAGCGACGACTCGGAAGATATGAGGGCTGGAGTGATTCGATTCTAGATATGGTAGGTAGCCCCTCCATACAATTTGTACATGTTTGTACCGGGATGCTCGCCCCCTGCTGCGCCCCAGGACAAGCCCTCTTGCCGGTCGGAGAGTACTACTTCTTCCTCACAGGCAAATCTCCAGACAACGATTATCCAGTTGTCGATGACTTTGAACAATGGAGATTTCCCCGAAAGGAGTTGCATACTAGTTGGATTACCGAGCGGGCCTTTTCCACTCGGTACGACGGCTTCTCCGCGTCCGCAATGTCTGAGGCCGTGGGGAACTTCGACGATCCATGTTGCATCGTCACTGGATTCAAGTCAAGTAGGTCTCTTGGATATGCATTTTATGAGCATGTTGAAACTCACACGTCTTATGTAGGAAAATCGTGTGATACCGCCCATATTTGCCCGAAGGACCACGTCGACTGGTTCGAGGCTAACGACTTGTCATACTATACCTACAACAGCCTCGCTGGTGTTGACGACATAGGGAACGTAATATGCCTGCGCAGCGACGTGCACCGCTTCCTCGATGGCCACGGCTTTCTCATCTATCCGACCGACACCACTGGCAACTCGTTCATGGCCTACGTGATAGACGATACCGAGGCTGATTATGTGGATCTGCTGCATCGGCGGTTGCTCGAGGTGCCGGACCGCGTCTTCGCGCAGCTACTCTACGCTCGCTTCGCTTATACTATCATCAACCTCCCGCGCATGCAATCTTTCGAACTCTATCCACCCAACGAGAAGCTTGCCAAGGTGCGGGCGAGAAGAGCCCAAAGACTGTCCTCCAGGTCGCGGCGGCGGCCGAGGGAGAGCGTAGATCGGCAGGGCTCCGCCAGTAGGCTCTCAGTTGTGGATGACGCTCTTGATCACTCTGACTGCTCTGAGCCTGTCGAGCTGGACAACGTGTCAGGTGCCGAAGAAGAATATCCATCTGACGAAGAAAACTTGGAAGAAAGGTTCTTCCGACGTTTCCCGCAGCTACGTATGTCAGTCCGTTACTTCTGCTATCTCACACTAACGTGCAGTACCGGCATAGGCGAAGAGCGCGAATATTCAACCGACCCCTATTACAACATGCTCATGATTCATCCTGAAAGTCCTCGAATGCGGAAACTGATGGAGGAGTACAAGCGGAAGAATCCTCAGGTCAGTCAGCGATCCCAGGACACGGCGGAGTACGACACTGGAGATGACGCAGACGCTGAGGCTGCGTTGGGGGACATCGTTGGGGAGGACGACACGGCCGAACGAGACACGAAGCACGAGGGAACGACAGAATGCGCATGAACCATATCATGTATACCGAGGGGTGGTTATGCGAGGGGTGGTGATGTCATATTGTGACCCTTTGTACGGCGCAGAGGAGATGTATCGGTTACCAGCGGGGTGCAGTTGCTTGCTCTTTTACTTCGGACATATGATAGTCATGGTGATCTGATCGCGCCGATTCGCATGCAATGTCAAGAAGAGGTTATCCAGTAATGCAGGCAGATAACATCCTCGTCTCAAGTAGTGTATCCATCCCTGCCAGGAACGACGCCATACGCCGGTCCACCCTTCCCGTACATCTTGTGTAGGTCACCGGCAAGTGCGTCGGGGACTTCGTGTGCCGCAAAGTGTCCGCCCTTCTCGTGCTCGCCCTGGAAGACGATCTTTCCGAGCATATAGGACCACCTAACAAACAGTGGGGTTCGTTAGAGCAGGCAGCACTCGTCGTATAAAGAGATCCACTCACGACCTCGGAAGATGAACCATTTCACCCTGGAAGTACGATATGCCCAGAGGCACAGTCTGCCGCACACATCCAGTAAAGGCCGTGCCAGTCCCCCCACTGTTCATTTCGTAGTAGATCCGACCTGCAGCACCAGGTCCCGCCTTCGAGAACCAGTAGATCGACACCCATTCAATGACTGGGGCAAATGGTCAGTATCCCAGAAGGGGTCATGATTGCGCTTCAGACCTTCGTCGTCCGTCAAGGGTAGTTGTCCGACCAAGCCACGAGCTTCTCGTATATCCAAGCCAACAGCCCGATTGGTGAGTCCGTGAGTCCATACGCAAGCGTTTGCGGCTTCGTGGACTGCAACATGTTGTAAGCACTGCCCTGCTTGTTGAACATCTGAGCGGCCTTGAGATTCCGCACATCTGTCTTCCTGAACGGCAACAGGAACATCGACAAGAAGATCAAAGGGTTCTTGAGGGGTGAGGGTGGAGCGCCAGTGAGGGGCATGTTCGAGTGCCACGCTTTGATATGCTTGTGTCCATAGTGCGTGACGGCGTGGAGGCCGAGCTGCAAAGTACGAATGCGTCGTCAATATACTTGTACATGCTGCTGTCGAGCGGGACTCTAACAAGGTGTCCCCAGTCACCGCCCTGGTACACTAGCGAAATTATCAGCACAGTCTTTGGGACCTCGAAGGGTGTACGTCACTGTGCGTACCATATTCATTATAACCGAGGGAGACCATCAATTTGTTGAGCAACTAGTATTGTGTTCATTGTCAGCAGGTACGGCGCCGCCGCAGTCATCAAATGCCCGTCACCTCAGCATACTGAGGCCCCTTGAAGCCTGGCTTATTAATCGCACTAGAGAACCCAAACCCGGGAAGGCTGGGTGCCACGACGTGGAAGCTCGGATGATCTGGGGACTTCCCGGTCAACAGAGACAAGACCTTCCTGACCTCAAGGAAGTCCCCGGGCCCTACGTAGTGCGACGCCATGAGCATATGCCGATACCCAGGATGAGTTTACACCGGTACTCACATCCGTGGACGAAGAGAAGAGGGATCGCATTCTTGACCTCGCTCTTCTGGTGAACATAGTGAACATTCAGCGTGCCGAAGCCTTCAACCTCGATGTCGCGCGTGAACATAGGCAACTCGTTGATCTTTGCTTCAGCTTTGCGCCAGTCGAACATGTCCTTCCAGTGCGCCGCGAGTCTTTTCACGTCACCAAGAGGGACGCCGTAGTCCCACCCAGCGCCGTCGAGCTCGTCCGGGAAGCGCACCAGGCGAAGTTTCTGGCGCAGCAAATCCAAGTCAGCCTGTGGGATCGCTAACTTGAATGGCTCCTCTGTGGCTGTCGGATTTGTCATGACTTGGAGGGAGGAGAAGACAAGGATGCAGCGCGTGTAAGTCAAAGGGTTACCTTATCCTGCACGTGAGAACACACTGAAGTCTAATACGCGTCCCGCCTCGTTTCCTTGCTTCAGCGCTCGAAATCTCGAAGTATAACCCACAGCCTTTCCCGCTAATACCCGTTCTTCCCAGGCACGACACCGTGCGCAGGCCCTCCCTTCCCAAACATCTTGCGCAGGTCTCCAGCGAGCGCGTCGGGCTGCTCGAACGCCGTGAAGTGACCGCCCTTATCATGGTCGGCTTCGAAGACCAGATTGCCGATGGTGTGAGACCACCTACGTTCGAGGCTATGTGAGACATACTATGTGGGGAGAAGGATGATGCCATTGGGTACGCACGACTTCGGCAGCTGGATGATCTCCTTCGGGAAGTAGGACGCGCCGAACGGCACAGACGACCACTCCGTTCCATGGGAGGTGTCGTGCGTCATGCCTCCAGTGAGCTCGTAGTAGATCCTCGTCGAGGCACCCGGGCCTGCTCTGGAGAACCAGTATATGGAGATCCACTCGATCACTTCGTCTCGTTAGCCGCCAGTTCGCTCAACTACAAGTGATGTGCGTCGTACCTTCTTCGTCCGTCCAAGGGTATTCGTCCGTCCATAAAATGAGCTTCTCGTAGATCCAAGATAGGAGGCCAATCGGCGAGTCTGCGAGACTATATCCGATGGTCTGTGGCTTGGTGGCTTGTTCATTGAAGTACCCCGTCCCTTTCAAGTGCTGCTGCTTCGTGTGTGCCACTCGCTTCATACTACTCGCGTCATACGAGAGGAAGAACATCCCCATAAAGAGGAAAGGGTTTTTGAAGAGCGTAGGCTGTTTGGGCCTGCGGAAAGGTTGATTAGATCAAGCTGTTCAGTACGGCAAGGGATTGTGCGCATACACAGGCATGTTCGTATGCCAGGCCTTCACATGTTCATGGCCGTAATGGGTGACGACGTGTTGAGCGAGCTACGATAGGATGCATACTGTAAGCCTTTTGCCGGATTGACAGACGTGAGTTAGTGAACTTGCCACGTAGCCCCAGTCTCCTCCTTGATATACTGCAGGCGTCTACGCGTCAGAGACGCAGGCTCAATGGATTCATACCCAGACGTACCGTATTCCTTGTACCCAAGAGCCAACATGAGCTTGTTCACAACCTGTAGCAAGGTCAATACCTGCGACATCCCTCTCGTGCCTGAGCCAACCAACCTCGGCATATTGAGGACCCTTGAACCCCGGCTTGCTGGGGGCCTGAGAGAAACCGAACCCAGGCAAGCTCGGAGCAACGACGTGGAAGCTGGGGTGGTCGGATCCGCCGGCTGTCAAGAGCGGAAGGAGCTTCCTGACCTCTATGAAGGAGCCAGGCCCTGCAACGACATTGTAAGCAGGGCAATTCACGGGTGTAACGCGTAGAGAGAACGCCTACAGCCATGTACAAACAACAGTGGAATCGCGTTGGCGACGTCGCTCTTCTGGTGGACGTAGTGGATATTGAGCGTTCCAAAGCCTTCGACGTCGATGTCGCGGGTATACATCGGGAGCCGGTTGAGGGCAGCCTCAGACTTGCGCCAGTCGAAGCCGTCCTTCCAGTACTCCACGAGCCTCTTGACGTGCGGGAGAGGGACTCCATAATCCCAGCCTGCGCCTTCGAGCTCATCTGGAAAACGGCTAAGCTCTAATTTCTTCTTCAAGAAATCGAGCTCGGAGTCTGGGATAGAAACAGAGTACGGCTGTTCGTCAATGCTGGCCATAGCTGTCAATGGTTATGAGGGGGCTATCTGCGGATGGTGGGTTGGAGAAAAAAGAAGGAAAGTGGGTCGAACGGGTTATATGGGGTGGCCCTGAGAAGCCGAACATTGTTTCGGGATGTCGGCCATGCCGCAACCCGGGCTGATGCTACCACGGTGACGAGGCAACGATGGAGTCCCAACCAGAGCAGACAAGCGATGCTTATGGGTGTTGCTGTAGAAGGGTTAGTGCGGTCTTACAGCTGGTGACTATTCGGAACTCAGCACTCACATACATATCGCTGGTTATATGATTCGTTGATTCACCGTCTGCACGTCGATATCCTGACTAATTATTTGGCGAGAACGAGAGAGAAGTCTTCGGCGTGAGTCTGTGGCGCGCGTAAGCTGGATGAGCTTGGTCAGGACAAGTTCGGCGAAGACATTCGAAACTTACGTATTATGCCACGTGTTGTGCGCAGACGCCGTCGGCCTGGAGACGCCGTTACGCTTTGATCTCAACTTGATTGATGCTGAAGACAGTCTACCGCAAGAGAGCGTATTCATGCTGCATGCAGACTGAGAGGAGAGCGTCGAACTCGTTGGGTGGTGGCTACGTCAGAGCTGGGTCTGGCGCACAGCCACCCCCATGCCGCGCCCTGCTTCGCGAGGTCCGAACCTATCCAGTTACCTTCTGGCTCTGCCACTGACCGCATGCGATTTTCCATCAGCTCGCAATCCACTCAGCTCTCGTGCGCGGGAATCTATCTGCTCATGATGAGATACCATGGATGCCGCACCGGAAACCAGATACACGTTGCAACCTTCTGGTGATTCTCTTCCCCGATATGCATCGGACCCAGGCAAGGTGCAAGAGGACCGGAGGATGTCGATGATATTGGATCGGCCTCGAGGTAGGCTGTAGAATGCTCAACGACACCATGCACATAGACCCTACCTCATATCGCTGAGACACAGAGCCTAGAGGTACTGTCCAACTGTTTCGTGATCACGATACATCCGCTAATCATCTGCGCCGCTAGGAACGTTTGCGTACATCTTGACCACTCATTGCCATGACTGGCAGTGCCGATGCCGTCAATATCGTGCGGCGCATCAAGAGCATCAGGGGCGGGTCTGGCGCGGCACTGGCCAGCCATACATACCAGCGATTATCGCTTCACGAGCGTCCCTTCCATCGACCCCTCCGCGTATCGATCACCCCAAGACTGTGCAGGAGGCCGATCAAGGCGTGGGTCACTATTGATAGCACCAACCACTACCAGAACACAATAGCTTCACGCTTGTTGTCTGCAACTAGTAAGTCTCCCATTTGGATTAGCTCGCTCTGGCGGATACCTTAAACCTGATGGACGTAGGAAGGCTGTGCAATTTGTGCGGCATCGCCAAGAAACATAACGAGATATAACGATCGCAATGAAATCGTAGCGCACATATTGCGGGGATGGTCGGTGAGTCCACGCATCGTTCACGCAATACATGTACTCAACGAAGGCACGTTGCGTGGCGCGCCATTCGGGACCGGTTCAGAGACTCCGTGATTATCTAATAACCACCGATCGGTGCTCTTGCAGTTCCTTACACCGGTCGTATCTCGCCCGAGATGTTCCAATGCTACCGCAGCCTTGATACAGGTTTGGGTTCTATGGCCGTCTAGCTGTCGTCTCCGCTCTCACGGGAGATCACGTTGCCCCATATCTATCTCAGGGATGGACGCTGAAATGTTCGAAAAAGATTCAAGCGGGGACGCATCCAGGTCGGCAAGTGCGAACCCACTGCGAACAAGGTTCGTTGCGGTAGCTTGAGGCTATATACCCAAGAGCGATTCGCCCATTTCCCAAAATTTGTGATATCATCCGAACTCATGGGTCACGGGCGGGATGCCGGCACGCTTCCTTCGGTGCAGTATGAACGCCGGCCGACAGCACGTTCGACAGAAACTGCCAAACATCTACACTGGATCTCAAACATTGCTTCTCGAGCATTGTTTGCCGGGAACGTGCTACAGCCTTTCGCCCGCAATGCGGTACTGCATCCTCTCACACCGAGTCCCCTCCGTCTCCATGCAAGGTATCAGGTAGAGCTGTGGTCTCACGACGCCTGATCGGTAACTCATGAGCTCACCTGCGTCTCACGGAGCTCCCTCTCGTGGATGCACGCATTGGACTGCCGAGCCATACGCTCCGCTCAGGGACGCACCAAACACGGGCCTTTCAGCTCGGGCTCTGTGGTCGGCCGGCGAGCGGAGCGGAGGATAGCTTGGGAAGATGTGCGGAGAGGTGTATCTGTACAATGCTCCATCCCAGCTAGGTCGTCACCCATGCGATCCCGTTGCTGTGGATGCGGAAATGGACTTCCCTTACCTGCGGTCTCTTCTGTTCCGGAAGATGTGGTCACTTCTTTCTCGCGCGTCAGGTACGCGTTCTCATACGCCCTGCTATACGTATACAGCCGCGCTAACCTTCACCTCCCACCCGACATGCTTCATTCCAGGGCTTCGATGACGAAACGCCCTCGCATTGGGTGTCCGAGCCAAATCCGAGCAGGCTAGCAAGCCAACCCAGTTACCCCGTTTTGCGAGCCGGCCCGGTGCAAAGGCTGTGTGCGCGTCCACCACACCTGAGGAGGTGGCCCACCCTACCGCCACTGCATAGGGCCTCTTACGTGTCGACAAGGCGCGTTCGTGCCGTGTGCAATGTCGGCCCTACACGGTCCCATGCAAGGCCCATGTGGGCGGGATCCTCGCCGCCCCATCTTCGCGTTCCCACTGCACTGTCCGGATAGGATATCGAGATATGTAGGCCAAGACGCCTATGCAATTCATGGCCGCCACGCATACGTACGCCCTTCTGTTCTCCCGCGATCATCAGCCCACGTTGACGCTGCGCTTCCGTAAGAGCTCCGCCCTTCGCTGACCACAACGCACCAATGGATTGCCAACCCGCGTCGTGACGCAGCTCTGAGATCGGAAGTTTGATCAGGATAGCATCCGAAGCCTGTGCTGCATCACCGCAGACGCGTACGAGCGGTGACTGTGGTTATTATCGCGATATCTTTCGGCGCATTGGGAGTCGCCGCCGCAGGACGGTGCGAGGTGAGTACACTCAATGCCTGGCCAGACTCGGTGCTCACACGCCCAGAAATAGAAAGCTCAGCCACCGGTCCCTTTGTCTCTCGACGCGTGCCCTTCCATATCCGAGTCCAGGGTCGGGCCTTTCTCTCTTGCAAATTAGCCCGCCCCCACGTTTCGGAAGTCTGCATGTGCCCTCTGCGACCGGAGTCTGTACGTTTACAGGCCGCCTAGCGCACAAGCTATCCAAACCTTGAGCTTGCGAAGCGACCCCCAAGCCAACACCGTGCACCATTTCCCCCGTCGCGCGCACACTGCGCCATCAGAATCACCAGGTCGGCGCCTCCGTTACGGGAGGGTGACGTACAGGGCGCGACGGGCACGGATTCGCTTGAGGGCGGGCTGGAGCCTGCACGGACTCGACCACAGCGTCGCTCTCTTCGGCACGGTGAGCACCCACGCTATTCAAATTGCGCCCTCCTGATAGCCCCAAGCTAGCTTACCGCCAGAACTCTCTGCGTTTGAAGGACCTTAGCAGCAATACATCCCGGGGGCGCGTCTCTTCTCTCGCGTATCTCTGCACCCTCGGGCTCATCCTCATCGGATCCGTACCATCGCTGCTCGGGGGCCGACTATGCACCGCGACGAACGAGCGCATCGATGAATGTGTCCGAGACGTCCGTGCGTCTTTCTCCCGCAATCCAGACCAGAAAGGCGAACTGCCTGAACCAGCGTGCGGGGCGCTCAATCCCGGAGACTCTGTCCATCCTTGCGTATTGTGGTCTGGGCCCGGAGGACACGACGACGCTGCGTCGGCGTGCACCCGCGAGAAGCCCGGAGTTTTCCCCTGTGATGCATCTAGGCCCGGAGGGATACTCGGACCCAAGCTCTCGCTCGGGGGCTCCGGGGACGCTGGGCCCTGCAGAGGTGAAGAAGGCAAGTAGGGTCTGTGCGCGTCGAGCGATGTGTTGTGGTCTCATGCACGCAGAGAGCCTGAGGCCTGAGGCTGCACATTGACGATCATCCGCAAGAACGCGGTCTCAACACGGCGAGGGCCATCTAGAGGGCGGGACGCTCAGACCACCTGACGCGATGCACTCACCTCTTCTCTTCGGAACTTGGTGCGTGAGTGCGCGTTTTTAGAGTTTGCACCTTCGAGCTGGATGGACGCCCATATGCTAGGAATGGACGCGCGATGGCCCTTACGGACGCACCGCACGGCATCCCATCGCGGTGGAAGCGTCCGTCTTGCGTGCGAGGGCGAGGGCCTGCACTGCAGCACGGCCGCTGCTACCATGCGACGCGGACGATGGAAGATCGCCCAGTTGTAACCCCATGATCGTACACGAACGTAAACTGAGGAGAACGCGGGAAGCTCGGGCATCTGCGTCTGCGCGGCACGCGCCTCGTCCTCGGTATGCCGTTCTTGCCATCTCTACTTCACACCCAATTGCTGCGAGCATCTCTGTGCAGCCGTGCGACCCTACTGCATCCAGATGCCCTGTGGGTCTTTGCACACTCGGAGTTCTGTCTGGAATATCTAGGCGGCCTGCCCTTCCGCTTGGAAGCAGAGTTAACGTTAATCGCAGCAACAATGCTGGAAGGGACGGGAGGACTTACGGCCCCATCCTGCGTGTCGCTACGAATTCCTCTGCATATCGGGCATCCTCGAGGACAATACAGAGTGCTACGATTTGAAGTTTGCAAAGTTGCACATTGGCTGTTTTGGTGTCCGAGACCCCGCGCCCGGCTTCGGCGCGAAGCGGCTGTCTCAGTCACTCCTCGCATACAGTATCGCAGACAACGAGAAACGTCACCGTTTGCGTCAAAAACAATATCGTCCAGGAGCCCTCGATCTCCGCCGTATTGTCTGACTCGAGCCACGGAGGCATGGCACGACCGACGGGCTCTCCGCACCCAAAGACAATCAGTGTCACCTGAGTTGCTAGGTACTGCACCGGAACACGCGGCTCCGCGCACAATAGTTTTAGACCCCGCACAAGATGACCTAAGTGGCCACTCGTAAGTGCATTATAGTCGTCGGGATTCGAGGACTCGGGTCGGGAGTCGGGGATTATGGATATATCATATGGACGGCCTAACGCGATCCGGCCGTCGACTCAAATTTGTACTTGCCGCCGGAGCCCGTCGCGATCACATACATTGTCGGTTCTTGTCCAACGACGTCTTGAACGTTCTGCCTCGGGAGGCCGGGTAACCGGTGCCGCGGAAGGCAGAGCCTTGTGGTTTCCCATTTCTGTTGAATCTGTCCTGTGCGTGCGTCGAAGTTCCGTTGCGCGAGTCGCAGGCCTGGGGGGAGGGGGGTGATCATATGCGCGTCGTATGAGAGAAGCACCGCACCGCATGGTCGTACTCAACGCCGCCCGACCATCCCCCGCGTGCTCCCCCGCAAGGTACAGCTAGCCAACGTCGCCTTGTGTCTTGGCCCACACATTCTCGTCTCCAGCGCACATGCAACGGTTCCCCCAGCCCCCCTCAACCGACATTCGGATCAGAACAGACACCCAACACCCACCTGGGGCTTGGAACCGCCGGCATCTTGTCCTATCTCGTCCGGCGAACGCGAACGTCCCCCCCACACTGCACAGCGAGACCCGGGATCCAGAATGCAGAATCCAGATCGTGTATATGAAACCTGTCCAGCCTCGAGGCTCGTCGCTCCCAAGATCGATACGATTCGATACTGTATCAGTGCACGCGCAGGTGGCCATCGCCCATCGCGCATCGCCAACCGCATTGCACAATCGCAATCCAATGTGGCGCGGGCCTCCGCGGATAAAATGCGTCCACTTACTGTATAGTATGTACACACTTACGGTGCTCCTCACCCTCCGCCTGCATATATCTCATTTAGTACGCGGTGATGGAGAATCGGTGTGCGGACCCGCGGTCCTCGCGCCGTGTACTCCCGAGGATGGACCAGGCCTGCGAATGACGAGTTGCATTGTTCAAGCAGCACAGGAGGCGGTCATCGCGACGCGCGCACTCACAAAAAGCATAATAAAGTTGGGTGTGCGTTTCAGGAGCCGAGCTCGGAGGGTGGAGCGACGCTTGGACGCACAAGACAAGCGCAAGAGATCGTAGACTTTGTCGCCAAGTTGCTATATTCCACATACGGGGACATCCAAGAAAGCGAGCGCGTAGCCGATAAGTAGTAGAGCCACTAGTATCTAACCACGAAGTCCGGTGTGTCGAGCGCGAGAGTCCCTCTAGAGCGCGAATAAAAAGAGAGGCAGAAAGAGAGAGAGAGGGAGAGAGAGAGATGACAACTAATAAAAACTATGTTATACATGTATAATAAGCGATGATCGTACTACGGTGTGGCAGCGAGGGGGAGATGCGACGTAAACGTACAGAGTGTTGTGTGCGGGAGTGCGGTATGCGAGCGCCACGACTGTGCGCAGGAATGCATGGAAGGGGGAATAGAGAGGCGATGAGGACTGCAACGCGGTCGTTGGTGGCGTCCGGAATGAGATGGGCGTGGGGAGCGATGGGGAAATAATGCGGGTGATGGCATGTGGGAGGGATGTGATGATGAGAGGAGGGGAAGGTGGTATCAAAACAAGCGGATAGGGCGACAGAGGGGGGTAGAACACATACAAGCGGTAGTAGCACACGGGGGGAGAATGAAATAGAGAAAAAAAGGACAAATGGGACAGCAGGGGACCGACCAAGAAGGTGCAGCTCGTGCACGACGTTTTGCAATATATACACGACCCTGCGCCCGCGCGGGCCTGCGACAGCAGCGACTGCGTTGACGACGGCGGGAGGAGGGGCAATGACGATGGCGACGGGGTAAAGAGCGGCGACGACGACGACGAGGGCGACGGCGACCAGGGGGGGAGTGCAGAAGACGGTGAGAGCAGGCAGGAAAGCGTGGGAAACGAGAAAGCACCCGGTGGCGGGAGCGAATTAGCGGATAATCATAGGCTACTTTGATCGTCCGTGTCCAATCAACCTTCAGTACAGTCCCCCGCGCGCGCCCTCCCGCGCCCACACCCTCGCGCCCCGCCGTGATCGATTCCGTCCGCTATTGCGGAGTGCCGTAGCCAGAGCCCGACTGCGGCCCAGGAGACGCAGAGTGCTCGGGGAAGCGATAGCTCGCAGAGTCGTCGGTCCCAGGCGTGAGGCGTCCCGCAGAGCTGCCGCCCTGAGGTGCGTGATGACTCCCGCTCTGCGCGTAGCCCGCGTTGGAGCCGTACATCGAGCCCGAACCGCCAAGATAGCTGCTGCTCGTGCTCTGCGAGAGACCAAAGAAGCCGCCAGGACCCGAGTGCGAGGAGGGGTGGAGTGCGGATGACGGACCACCGCCGCCGCCATACGAGAGACGGCCGGTTGCGTACGACGTGTCAGAGAGCGCGTACGGGCTGTGGCCGTGACCGTGGTGGCCAAGGCCGCTCAAGCTGCCTGCGGTCGCATGCGACGACGAGAGCGAGCGAGACATGCCGACCATATGTCGCGTGCTCGGAGGAGAGAGATGGCCATGGGGATCTTGGCCGAGCGACTGGAGGGACATGGGATAGTAGAGTTGGAGGGAGTCGACGGACATGCGACGGGTGGGGTCGAGAGCAGAGGGCGCACCGAGACCACCCATACCGGGCATGCCAGGCATGCCCATGCCAACTGTGCCAGAGCGCGTCGCGAAGGGGGTGGTGGTGGTCGGGCCGGCAGTGCTATGTCGGGCGGGAGCGAGGATGCGTCGGCGAGCCTGGATGGATGGTTATCGAGCGCGGTTAACCTCGGGTTGCTGCGGATGAGAACCGAGAGAACTGTCCACTCACGTTGATCATCCAGTTGCTGACCTGGCTCATGGAGAGCCCCGTCGCGTGGCAGAGCTGCTTCTTCTCCTCCTCTGAGGGGTAGGGATGATCGCTATGCCTGTGCAACCAGTCCTTGAGGAAGTCGGTGACGGGCTTGGGGAGCTTGCCGCGCTTGCGCTGGGGCGGCCTATCGACGAGGCCAGAGGGGCTTCCGGTGGGGGCAGCCTGGGGGGAACGGCTGGGGGAATTGGTGACGTTGATGGAGGGGTTCTGACCTGCACTGGCGGGGAGGCCCGAGGCGGAGGTGGAGGAGGACATGTTGAACTCTGGGGTGCCGGTGGGGAAAGCCCAGTCGTTCTCTGTCTTGATGCCGTTGCCGTTGGGGGGATTGAGGCGTGAGACGGGGGAGCGATCTGACTGGCCCGAGATGCGGGTTACGCCGGCGTACATGGACTGGGGCCCACCGAGCTGAGAATGACGAACCGAGTCGTCGTACTTTGCACCGGGGCCGGGGGTTGAGCTGGGACGGGCGATGGAGGCAGCGCTCCAGTCGGCGTCAGAAAGACCGGAGGGGGAGATGCCGGAGCGAGAGCTGGGGGCGGAAAAGTCGGAGGAGAGGGGCCCCGGGGAGAAGCCGAAGGAGGAGGCGGAGGCGGAGGAGAGGGCAGCACTGGAGAGGGAGAGATCGCTCACTGGACCAGGATAGAGCCCGACCTGCGTGTCTGTCTCGAGACGCGGACGCGGAGGCTTGTCGAAACCGGACTCGGACGCGTCGGGGAACTGGTACGAGGACAGTCCGGAGGAGGACTGGGTGGAGCGGTGGATGGGGTAGGGCAGACGGGGCCGCGAGTCGGCGGAGTCGGGGTACAAGGTCGGGAGGGACGCGCGGCGGGAGTCGAGGCGGTCGGTGAATGCGGAGGCGAGGGAGGGGAGCTGGACGCGGTCCGCGGGGTCCTGGGCGGGAAGGCCGGAAGGGGGCACGTCGGGGGTGGCGGGGTTGGACCAGGGCGAGTCGAGGGCGGGGCGGGAGCGCTTTGGGACGGGGGAGCGGTCGGGGGAGGCGGGGCGCTTGTCCGGGCGGGAGTGGAGGCTGCTGTCCGAGGTGGCGGAGCTGGACATGCGGCGCGAGTCGTAGTCGATCTCGAGGGGATTCGGCCTGCAGGGAAGGGTCAGACAGAAGACAGAGAAGCGGGCGGGCGTGACATACAGCAGACGTGCGTCGAACTTGCTCTCCTGCCTGTCGCGGGCGGTCAGGGGGCGGGACGGGGAGACAGGGAAGGGGCGGACGTACTCGAGGGCGAACTGGAGCTGGTGGACGTTGTAGGAGCTGAGGGAGACGGGGAACGAAGGCTGGATGTCGTCGACGGGGAGCGTGTCGATCATTGAAAAAGGCGGAGGCGGAGGAGGAGGAGGGCTCGGACGGCGAATAAGAAGTGACGGGGGACGAGGCTATCGAGCAGAAAAGGTATTTTCGGACGAGACTCGATCGCCGTGTGCTCGCGTCCGTCGTGTCGTAGAGTGGCAGTAGATCGAAATTCCATTCTGCCTTTGCACGCGCCCTATTTATCCTTCCCCGTCATCGCTTTCGCTCCTTCCCAAACCTTACCGCCCGTCCCAGATCTCGCCTTTCCTTTTCCCGCCGCCCTCGAGTCCAATCACCTCGCTTCCGCTCCCTCGGCTCCCAGGCAGGTACACCGTTCCCGAACGAGATGGCTGTGCTTGCCCTCTCCTGCATTAATCACCTTCTTCCTCCGATCCTCCAAACACACCACAACACCCAGATACCTGCCCAGATATTTCTCGCCAAACCTTGTTTCCCCCTCTTCTTAATTACCGCGAGTTACCGGCCGCCCGCCGCGACCCGCCGACGACGGCCGTGCCATGCAATGTCGCTCTGTCCAGGGCGCAACCTGCCATTTGTGCACATGCCCGCCCGACGCGCGCCTGTCCACGACGCGTCACCGCACCGTCGGACGCGTGCCCGTGCCCATGCCCATGCCCGCCAGGCAGCTGCAGCAACGGCGGCGCGTGCCCCGGGACGGCGTGCGGAGGAAGGCATTAAACCCGCGAAAGGACATATTGCTGGCGCCGGGCTGATCACAACTGAGCGAGCGTCCGACGGGCCATGTCGCTCCCAGGCTCGCGCCCAGGACCTGCACCCGCCCCATATCCAGCACGTCCGCACCATTGATTCGCCCGCGCCGCGGCCAACGCGTCCCACAGTCCCAGTCAAGACCGAGTCAAGGTTCGTGCATGTATCGCCCGTCCTTGTTGATGCTGCGAGAGCCTCGGACTCGGACTCGGACCAGACCCGCCCTCCCTTCTGCCTCCGGGATCCTCGTCTGCGACCAGTCCGACCCCGTTCATTCTCCCTTTTCCGTCTCATTCAGTTCATCCTCCCCCTCCGTCTCTGACCCGCCTTGTTTTTTTTTTTCCCCCACAGACGCCAGCGCGGTCCACGGGGCTTCTGAGACGCGCCTCCATTCCGCTCCGCCCCTCCCCCCAAGCCCAAACCCCGGACGGCGCGTGCGATGGGCTATGGATCGTGTCAGGCACGCGCCCCCGCGATCTGTTCCTGCTCGTCCTCCGGCCAGACCATCGACGCGGAGCGACCCCCCTCCGCGCTCTCCTTGCGTTTCTGCCACTCCGAGTCCCTCTTCGTATCTCCTCCTCCCTATCGCGTACCTCGACACAGCATCCGCCCCAGGGAGGGCTTCCTCCTTCCGCGGCGTTCGTATCATGAAGCCCCTCATCCCGACGTCCACGACGGTTTACTTACAGCGGCCGTTCGAACTTCGTCCGTCGTCCAGAGCACAGCACCGCGGGCGCGACACAGAGAAGTCGATGGTGCAGATGCAGATGCATTGACTCCAAATGTCTCCGCCCTGCCTGAGAATCGCAGTGCACAGATAGTCGACACGTCCATGTCACACAGATCCCGTTCGAGTGTCGTCTGTTCGACATCCTGCAGATCTCCGGCGCGGCGCGGCGCTAACCGCCCTAGTGTTTTCATGACATGTCAGAGACTGCCCAATGCCATCGCCCATCCAGCACCGCGCGAAAGGCGATCTACATCTGCGTGACCACCGTTGGTCTGTGGGCGCCACCTGCCACAGCAGTCCCGCCGGCTGTGGCTCCATCCTGGCTGTGCGACCGACGACCAGATCGCCATCCCAACATTCGCACCTCCCCAGGCCCTCCCGCCTCTCCCCTCGCCCATGCACACGCCCACTGTCCGCTGTCAGCCGGCCCTGTCACGTCCTTCTGCCCGGCCACGTCTTGCGCTATTCTTTGCCTCAGCTCGGCGGACCGCCTCAGCTCCCAGGATCCCGCACGCTCGGTGATCTCTCTATTCTCCGATAATGCATGATGCGCACCCTCTCCGGCCAAGCCCAAGCCCAAGCCCGTGCCCGCCTCGCTCAATAACCCTGCAGTCCGTGTAGCTTAGCTCAAACTCTACTCGGCTTCTGCCCTTCTACCGTCCAGAGTCCACACCGTGCAGGACCCGCATGCACCCCCCCCTCCCCAATTGACTCGTTGGCCTCGTTACCACCCTCGAACGGACCTCTGCACGTAACACGTACAGCGCGAACCCCTGCGCCCCTGCGCTGCGGGCCGCGCTCGGATATACGCTACTAAACCCGGCACAAGAAGCCGTTCTGCGCACGACGGACGGTCGCTCGGGCCTACGTGAACCCAGCATCCGCCCACGACACCCTGAGCATCTGAGCATCCACAGGGCCCTTCTGGTGGTGGCGCGAGCTTCGAGCTTCGAGCTTCTCGCGGGCGCGGGCGAACGGCGAGCGCGCAGGGCCATTCAGTGCGAGTCCCCTGTGCATATACGGATATCCGAATTCGCGTACGTGCCATAATCCACTCTATCGCCCGTGCCCAGCCACCGGGTGAGGATCGAGTGCGCTAAGGGGGACCCAATTGCAGGGAGCACGCGCGATTGACGAGTAATAGGTGCAGGGGGAGGCATCAAGGCAACAGGGCTCTCTGATTGATCGGGTGCTTTCGCTGGTTCGCTGGCCCTTCTCCCGCCCATTGGCGCGGATGATGGATTGAGCAATGAGGCCAGAGAGGGGTACCGTAGGGGGGATAAGCTGGGATAAGCCACGGGAAAAGCACGTACACCAGTGCTGTACGTTTATCGCTTACTGTGTATGGAAGTCATATGCGTCCGTTGGGAACGCCCGCTGTCGGTGGCTCGCGAATTCGGAATGCATTGGACGCACTAACCGCGGTTGTTGCAGTGGTTCAGGAGCGCGTGCGCAGTGCGCATATAGGGTGCATATCCCGTACACGCAAGGGCTGCGAGCGAACGTTAGCTAGCCAGGCCACGCGGGGTCTTGGCAAACGCGCATGTGCGGTGCTTTCCCTGGAGGCTGGAAGCGTGCAGTAATGGACGATCACGGGTGACGCGGTCGCACACGGAGGAGAGGGGGCCCATGATGGATCTGGGGGACGCTGCGCCCGGAGGGATCGTGGGTAGAAGAAGGCGGGGGTTGTTCCCGGTATGGCAGTCGTTCTACTGAGCTCTGTTCGCGTGGCGGGCATCCCTTACCGGCGCATTGCGCAGGAGATGGTGGAACAAGGAAGAGGAAGAGGAAGAGAACGAGGACGAATCAGATGGTCGATGGATGGCGAGACTGAGCGTGCTGCAGCGGAATACAAGGACGCGCATGCATATCAGCCATCGCGATGGATCGAATCGCACTCGGACTCGGGCTCGGACTAGGATCGATTGGAGGAGGAGCGCGGAGATGGATGAGTGCTAGCATCGCAGCGGATGCGCATGTGCCGGGTGGGGAAGTGAAACGAGAACCGGCGAGACACTGGCAGAGGCCCGTCGAGGTGCGGCGCCGCTATACGCTCCCGAGTCCCGCGCGTCCGAGTAGGGTTTGCACGCCGGGCCTCCCGCCGAGGACGCCGTCCGACAGCGGCGCGCGCATCGGTGTAGAGTTTAGCTGGAGAGGCTTGGGAGCGCAGAAGGCGGACAAGGTTAGGATTCGGGCGGGATCTTCAGAGGGAGACTCACGGGTGTGTCGACGTGTTCTGCCACTGGCAACGGCGGCGCGTGTCCCTGGATCTTCGCCGTCCTGGCCTCTCTCCGCTCCGGCTGGAAGCCCCGGCGGCGCACGCCCGCAAGCTTCTGCTGTTTGATACCAGCCAAGTGCGCGGGAGTCCGGCCGGGTTCGCGTAAGATGGTGGATAGCGTCCTTCGAGGAAGCCATAGGTATTATTACTGCTGCTCGTGATCTGATTCTTTGCCGTGATCTGAGCTGCAGATGCGTTCCCAGATGGAATCTGACATACGCCGACATGTTTCTTGTCCGCGACCCTCCGGTTTGGGGCGCCGCACTCTCCGCCGAACGCGGCACGAATATCTGTGTGTGCACAGTGTCCTCCACCCGTGTACCGCTTCCAGGGCCGCCCACCCGACGCTAGCTGCAAGATCTCCCGCCATCTCCCTCGCCCAAATCCATACCGGGACCACTCGTGCAGCCTCCTCATCCTCGGTGCCAGTACCGCCCCAGTCCCGCCGGGGCCCGGTATCGTTTGCGCGACGACCACGGCCCTTTACCTGTCACTCAGTCCTTGTCGCCTCCCCGGCGGCGCACTGTGGGTACGTCTTTGCACCCATCCACCATCATCTTGCCTTTTCCGGCCCCCCTTTGATCCCGACATGCTTCTCGTGATGCATCTACCCTCGGCTACCCCTAAGTTCAATATTTCCTGTGGTTCGCAGACTCTATCTGCACCGCTCCAGTCCCATGTTCACCGTAGTACGTACTATTTCTCTCCCCCTCGCTGACAACATACTCCGTACTATCAGGTCCCTCAAACTACCGCTCACGCCAGAATTCTTGTCCGAACAAACATCTGCTGCACACTCCGCAGTTCCGAGACATCACTTGACATACCACCCGCCCACAGTCGCGACCGTCCTCCTCCTGCCTTCCAGCGCGACCGCCAGCGGAGGACGCTCGCTGTGTGCGCTCATACAACATACTCTGCACCCGTACCGCCCAACAGTCCTCTAGACCGGTGCACACAGCGCCAGCATGCCTTCTCCGCACCTTTAGCCGCTTGCAACTCGCCGAGCTCCCCCTCGACTGCTCGCCCAGGCTCACCAGGCTCGCAACCTACTCCACCTCGGTGCCTCCAAGGCTGTCCCCCTTCCTCTTCCTCTTCGCCCCACCGCACACCGACCAGCAGGAACCACACCCATTCTACGCAGCATCTCACCAATCCACACATCCCCGCCCGCCCAATTCGCCCTGCCCACTTCCTTTCTCACGCCTATTCCACCAGTCCTCTTTTGCCATACAGCACGCTGGACGGCCGCAATCCAGGATGAACGATGAACCTTGCCCGGGCCTCGACCTCCTTCGCCAGACGTCCCCCTCGTGATTCTACCCGCCATCCTGCATCACGACAGACCGCCCCTCCGCCATCACACCCATCACGATCACCCATGACTATCTGGCAGCCCCGATGAATGAACGTGGGTGTCTTGGGAACTCGCGTATTTCAGGAACTTCGCACTTCATTTCTCGGAACACTCACGGTGGCGCCCACACTCTCGCAACGTCATGCATCGTCAGTCAGCGACCTCCTCGAGATTTCTGCTGCCGTTTCACCGCCCACTCGCAACGCTCGACGCTTCGACGTTGGACGTCGGACCTGTCTCGTCGTCCCCTCGTCGTCCAGCGGTCCCGCCTCGAGGCTTCATCCTTGGAAACGCGCCAACTTCGTGGCGTATCCCAAGTCTATCATTGATTGCAATGCTCCCGCCGCCCACGACCTCACGTCAATAGTGGGCACACCTCCCTCGGCGGCCAGCGCTCAGCTGCTGCTCCTCAATGCATCAACAACACATCCACCCGCCATCTTGCGCCCATGAATCGTCGCATCCATATCTCCAACACTTCCCTTCCGCGATTTTCTCTTCCGAACATCAGTTGGAGGCGCGTCCCTCAAGCTTCTCTGTCTCCCCAGCCGTCCAGACGTCAGGCCCTGAGGATACCCTCACACAGCACCCTGTTGTCTCCCCCGTGCTCCTCGCGCTGCTCCTCCCCGGCTAGAAGAACACGATGGGGTCCATCAGCCGCTGCATGACATGCCGGCGGCGGCACCATCATGCATTGCGTCCCAATCCGTCCGCTCATCCATCCGCCTATTGCCCCCTTGCCCCCGCCTCGCATGTATCTCTCCCATCACTTCCCAGCGCCTCTGACGTGATTTCATTATCCATGCGCCCCGCAAGCGGGGTCCGTATGTCTCGTTATGTACTCAGTACATCGGCCGAACGCCACAAGCACCCGCGCCGGCGCGCCTACGCCTCCTCGCCAACGCAGCAAACCCTCGACACCAGCATCTCTTCGCACACCGGCACGGTGAGGCGCGTGGGCCCTGGATGGGTGCTCATCCTTGCTCGCTTCGCTTCGTCCGCCGCGGCCGCCGCTCTCGGTGCACCGCCTCCTCTCAATGTCCCCTGTCTGTCTCTCGCCCGTGTCTCCTCCTTGTCCTTCTCCGCCGCCATATCTCACGCCAGGCTGCCGTGCCACCACAGTGCCGATGATCCCCGCCCGTGCAAGAAGCCGTCCCCGCGCGCGAGTTCGACCGGCACGCAGATTTGTCGCAATTTGTCTTGCAGCTCGACACACGACGTCCGACAGGAGTCAAGATGGAACAAGTCCAAAGAGCGTCGAGGCCACCCCGAGCTCTCCGAGGGACAACGCTCCACTCCGGCCTCCACTCTGAATGACGAACAGGACGCTCACGGCGGAGCGTTGTGCGCTTGCGCTCGCGGCCTGTGGCGAGCAGGAAGCCTCGCGGGGTGCCACTTGCGCTAAGATCGCACGAGTGGTTTGGCTGTGGTCATCATTATGCCGTATCAACGTTGAATAATGCCGTACGACGTGTGCTCCTCAATACATCCGTCAATATCTTTTTTTTTTACCAGGTGCAGGTTGCTCGCTTGCTCTGTCGTCGCGAACGTACCTTCGTGCTGGCCTCACCCCTCCCCTCACTCTGCGCGGCCCAGGCGTGGGCAGCTGCTGCCCCCCGCGTCCCGGTCGTCCGGTGGGTGGGTCGCACCGGCCGCCCGGCGTTTCGAACGGAGGAATGATGGGTATCCGGTATGCCCGCATACCGCATCCCTTCCTTCCTTTGCATGCAATCAACGTTGTCTTTTCAAAGGCAAGGTTTCGGTTTCAGGCGATGGATCGCTCGCGTCATCGAGGGCCCTTCTTTTCTGGTGAGACCCCCCCGCGCCCTTGTGCTTGTGCGTGTGCATGCGTCGCAGGCACTGTCTTCGAGTTCTTGTGATGCATGCTCCCGCAGACTCCAAATTACAAGCTCGAAACGCAGAATATAGAACATCATCAGGATTCAGCGGTCTTTGAAACACACAACAATGAATCATTGCTCGCCCGGGAAGAAGACGCAGACTCAGACTTCCGTGGTCCGATATTCCGATATTAGCTAAGACCGGACTCCGGGGGATGCATGCACTCGCACACTCTACAGCAGGCTCGTATCGCACCGGTGGCACCACGCTGCTGCACCCCGCGAGCATCTCCACTGTGCATCTTTGCATGCCACATTCTACTACCACTGCGTGAGTACGTACCGCACCAGTGTGTAATAGCCCGCCATGCTTTCAGAGGCTTACGCTTACGCAATGCAGCATCTCGGTCCGCCTACCACACGTTCTCGGCTAACCACGCGCCTGCGCTCCTGCGCACCTGAATTGCACAGTTTCGACAAGGAGGAAGCACGGGCACGGTGGGTGGTGGGCGGTGGGCGGTCCAGAGTGGACCCGCGCCCGCAGGTCGCAGGATGCAGGACGCAACAGGCGGTACGAGATAACCACGGTGCGCATCCACGACCGCATGGCCGGGCCTTCTGGACCCTAACAGTTGCCTTGCCCCAGAGTTCTGAGCAGACAGCGCCCACCTGCTGCCAGTATAGTAAGGTCGAACATTGGCAGAGGTCCTTCCGGCAGGTCTCAGGCCGTCCCGAACAAGACTGCGAGAGAGCCCACGCCACTGCAGTGGTAGCTCGCTGTGTACACTGCTGCGCCGGTTGGAGCGGGCAGCACCTGGGGCTGCCAATGGGACCTTGCCAAATGACCTCCCTCGAAGCCCGTCCGAAGCAAACCTTCAGCTTGAGGGCTGACGTCGGTGTCTTCCCTTCGTGCCTGGTACGTACTCTGTACGACTGCATTCAATCCCCGTGCTCTGCGTCGCACTACCCCGCGGTGGTGCGTCATAGCAACGTACTACTTACTGCTCATCCTTATCATCGGCACGCCGCCAGGGGCCCGTCGTCTGGCTCAAGCTCACGAGCCCCGTGCACTGGCACGGGCCCGGACCCGCTGGACGTGAACCGCCTGTCCTGCGCTCCGGGTCTGTGACATCCGCCCAGGGGCACACTGCGGCCATTGATATTCATTCGTCTTCAAGCTCAAAGCCACTTCAACAGCAGACGTCCGATTGGCTCGAGCATTACCCACTCGAGGAGGGCGGCGACTGGCAGCTCGACGTCGCGCACCGGGGTTCTTCGTCCCGGAGGGCGGGTTCTCACACGCACGCGGCGGCGCTGGATGTGTATCTGCATAGATGGTCTTGACTCTTGATGCTCAGCGCAAGCTGCGCTTCGCACGCCCGCGCCCAGGTCGCTGTGGAAGTTGTCTGACGTAGACAGCCTACTGTTCACGGCGAAGTGCACGCCCGCCGTCGTTGGGGTCATCTCACTGCGGGCAGTAAACTCCCCGTAACCTTGTCATGAGCGGTATCCCGTTGCCCTCGCCCTCGCCGCTCAGCGCCGTTCAAAACAAGTAATCAACTCCTGCCATTGCTCCTTCCTTCGTCGCATTGCTAATTCAAGGCACGCACAGAGGGTGCCTGCCTCAAAGACCGCCATGATGGATGCACTGTGACTCGGACTCGGACTCGTCAACATCTGTGCAGTGCGGTGATATTCCTTTGCGCCGCCACAGCTCATGTAGCCGCACAAGTGCTCGATCGTTCTCTCAAGGCTGCGCGCTCCGTGCGTCCGCCAAAATGCCGTCCGAGTCGCGCACAGCCTGGCTATGCACGCAGATCTTCCCGCGGCGTCGTGTTAGCTGTGCAACTGAGCATATGTAGTATGTACGATGACATATCAAGTTATCCAGTAAACTATATAATGCAATGCAATGGGGGAGGCTCAAGTCGTATGGGGATGTGATAGATCGTGAAACATGATGCGCAGTCCCAAGCCAAACACTAAATGCACCCAGCACCCATACCAGCGGCTACCATGCCGCAGGTGGCGGATCCCCGCCCTGCTCTTCACCGTCTCCAGCATCAACCGCGCTCTCCCACTGTGCTCTGGACTGTCCAGCGGATGGCGGTTGAACCACGGCCGCTGGGCCTTCCCCGCACCGGCCAGCCCGGAGGAGAACAACGAGCCGACCGCTCCCACCCTCCAACCACCCTAGCGCGGCGCAGTTGTCGCATCGTCCCAGAAACGAATACGTGGCGTTTCGACCCTGCTCGCCCTCACCCTCGTATAGGCGTCCTGCACCCACACTAGAAGCGAGAGATGGAATGGGACGGCCCTGCATCCGACCACAAACCTTCCGCAGGACACCTCCGCCGGCCTAGCTCCCCTCCACCTCCATGGTCATGCCCGACAGGCCCGCATCTTTCGCCTTGCCAGCGCCAAAGATACTCCGGAGCAAACGCTCGGCCTTGTCCCGCTCCTTCCGTTCGACCTCGACGCCGTCCAGCATCAGGATGTTGGGGCAAGCCCGCATGACTAGCCCGCGGTAGGCCAGCCGGCCAACGTAGGCCTCGTCGGGCAGATCGCGTCGGAACTTGGCATCGAGTTCGCGCCAGACAAGCTCAGCCTGACCCCGTTCCTTGCGCGGCTTCTGCGTCTCGCCATCGCTGGTGTCCGGGAGTATAACCGCCGTGCTTGAAGGTGGTCCTCGCCCTGCATGCGGGAGCGGTGCGTCGGCCGCTGTGTTCTTCCGCAGCTCGCGGCGGGAGCTGGAGGCTAGACCTGCTTGTTGCGTTTGTGGATCGCTCAATGAACCTTGACGATTACTTTGCTCCGGTCGAGCACCGCCTATTGGCCCCGGCTCCAGCGCCGGAAGCTCTCCGGTGCGATCACCGTCCGACGGCTGCAGTGCCCCTGGGACGTCCTTCACTAGCAGGGGAAGGTACCACCCCAGGGTGCAAGGGTTCATCCTGCGCGTAATAGAGGGTCACGGGTAAGTTTCAAGTGACGCGATACAGCACAGCCGATGGAAAGACCGGTCATGGTGTAGGAAGGAGCAGGCACGCGGGGGAGGGAAGCATGGTTAGCGATCGGGCATATTCAGTCAAATGCAAACCCAAACCCAAAACAAGGCACGGGGGGAAAATTGCTCACGGTTGCAGTCGGGCAAATAGAACCGTGGGCGCGCAACACGCGGGAGCAAGGTGGCGAGACGGGTCCACGAGCCCAGAGACACGGGCCGCAAACGATGCAACGGGAACGGCATACGATACGGTGGAGGAGGCGCATGCAGGGAAGAGAGAGCGCCACCGGTTCTGGATGCGGTTCGCAGTCGCACGCAGTAGACTATACGGCACTCACGTGAAGAATGCCGAAACTCGTTCCCAGCCGTTGCGCCCAACCCACCAAGCCACCCCGCAACGATTCCACCCCTTCCACATAGCGCGCGCATGTGTGAAAGGAACGGGACACATGAAGATGAAGCGAGAAGAAATCGCGGCTCGGCGCGACTCACCTGAAATCAATCATCTCGATATCCTTCATCCCTCGGAGCACCCGTATGAATTGCTTCGCGCCCTTGATCCGCGAGCCGATGATCGTCAGCTTGCGGAGGCGTGTCAAGCCCTCGAGCGGACGGGGGTCCTCAAGGAAGTTATAGTTGAGGTTGAGCACGCGGACGTTGGGGACCATGCGCGAGAAGTCCGCGGGAAGAGTGATGATGCGACATGCGGCCAGCTCCAGGTATACGAGATTGTAGCACGGCTCAGAGAGGAAGCCAGGTTTGAGGGGATTGCCTGCACAGCAATATTGTCGAACATGCACGGCAAGGAAACATCGGGAGGTTAGGACAGATTTGTCAGCAACCGAAGACACCGCGAGCACCTCTGCCGGCCTTCCCGGCTAGATTCGCACAGGAGCGAAAGAGGACACTCACCGGACAGATACAGACGCTTCACATCACGCACGTCGCGAATCGATAATGATCTGTGATGCGAACAAGGCAGATTAGCACAATTCCTCCGAGTGAGCCTCACGCCCAGCGCGAGTCGTGAACAAGGCGAGGAGAAGAAGGGTGGGAACGAGGGCTATCGGTGGACTTACAGGCCAGCCCGACCACTCTGATTCCGAACGCTCAGGTTCTCAAGCTTGGTCAGGCGATATGCCTTCACAATCGAGCCCAGCGTATTATTGTCAGCGTATAGCGTGCGAAGGTTTGGGAAGGGGTTCGCATTGAGGGTCTGTAGGCGGTTGCCGCTCATACGGAGGATCCGCAGTCGAGGCGTGGCGACCTCAGGCTCGAACTCGGGTAATGAATTGTTGTCTGAAAGAGGACAGTATCAGCATGGCAAGTCATGGAAGCGCAACCCCAAGCGCAACTGTCAGCCTGGGCAGCGAAGATCAGGCGCAGAACACTAGCGAGCAGACGCCCGTGCGGTCCTTCTCGATGCGGTAGGTCACATCCAGACGGTTATGCTAAATCACGCACCGAGATTGAGTGCGACGAGTGATGGAACCGACGCAAGGCCCCCGATACTAGATATCCGGTTATGGCTCAGGTTCAACATCTCCAAGCGAGTCCTGTCAAACAGCAGCATCGTGAGCCTGTCGTAAATGGACGTGATAGATGACCTTCGCGGGCAAAGGCGCTCTTGAACACGAGAACGAGCGCGAATGATGTATTGCGTGATAGAAGAAACGTGCGGGTGGCCAACTCACCACCTGAATTCGTGAAGATCCATCTCACGGATGATGTTGCCTTGCAGACTCAGTTTAATGAGTCCATCCATCTTCTGGAGGCCGTCCACGCTCTCGATGTGGTTTCCATCAGCTCGTAGTTCGCGCAAATGCTTCAGGCATTCCAATTCTAGATTTATGAGACTTTGAGCTTGTCACCGAACGTTGATCGGCTTAGGAAACCTACGACGCAGAGAATTAACCTGATTGCGGCTGATATCTAGGTTCTCGAGGTTCAATAAGTGGCTGAACGATGTGACTCCCGTTAACCTATCCCACAAGCGACGATCAAACCGGTCAATTAGCAAGGTTACCAGCGGACAGAATGCCACAGGCACATACAGGTTCGACGCGACGGAAAGTGTCCGCACAGTACTCGGAACGCCGCTAAGCCAAGATAGCTGGTTTGAGTTCCTGTCAGGTTTCGATAGTCAGCTGTCATGCTGCGCGGCCGCGTTCACTACCGCCATTATCGGAACACCGCCATTATTCTGCGCAGCGATCGAGCCACCTTCCCATGAGAATGACTCTCACGCAGCACATTGCGGCTCCAGGACGGGCTACGGTGAGAACAGAGACTCACAAGGACAATGAGTCCAGCTTGGGCAAGAACTCTTTGAGCCGCGCGGTGCTGTCAACGTTGCGCCCAGAAAGGTCGATGGAGGTGAGCTCTTCCCAGTATGGCTCGAACGGCTGCACGTCCGTTATCACTTGCACCAGGCGGTCGTGGGCAACCCCAAAGCTACACTCCGTTAGAAATGTCGCATTACCGCTCATACCCCTTGGAGTTGGTGGATTTGACGGTCTTGATGATACCCGCCGCGAAGCATGACGAGTTGAACCGCTAGCCGATCCGGGACCTGTACTCGGTCGCCTTGACTGCAGAGGATGCATCTCCTCGGCGAGCGGACGGGAAGAAGAGCTAGCTTTCGACGGGGAGTTGTCCTCAAAATCTGCAGAGCACCGTCCGTATGAGCGCCAAGCAACAACGCAGTTACAAGCGACCCACGTACCAGTCATCTCCAAGTCATCCAGCATGTTCGCGATCCTCTTCGACCGCGCCGACTGGACGAGGACTGCACTATTCCTATCCCCCGCTCTCGAACCGGAGGCAAGAGGGCTATCCTCCTCGTCGACAGCGGAGCCGTCGGGCGTCGGTACGTTCCTCCCAATGCCCAGAATCGGTCCATCGTGTTTCCCATCGGAGAAACTCACCGACCGACGGTGACCTATCCGGTTCGCAGGCGTCTGCATCTTGTGGCCCTTGAGCGCAGACACGGGAGTGATGCTCGTGCTCTTCAGCGCCGATCGCGGCGCAGGAGTCATCCCACTCGCTGACCGACTGGCCTGGAGGGGAGTAGCAGCGACCGCGGAGGGACCAGTGGGACGCGCAGATGCGAGGAATCTTGGAGGTGTGTCCGCATATGCAGGCTCGACCAACGATTCGTCCGCAAGAGCAGGATCGGTATCGGGGCGCTCGAGCGGCAGGTCCAACGTCGTGGTTGGGACAGTGCTGCCCGTCTCCTCTTCCCTTTCGTCATCGCTCGCACTGGCATCGCTATCGGTGAACGAGGTGTCAACTGGTTCACCTGCGTGGGCATGGACGTCGTGAATAATGTCCTGCGAGGGCCCGTCCGTCGAGAACGAGGTCAGCTCGGCTTCCTCTGCGTCTTCGACTTCGGAGAATATCTCCTCAATCCTGCTCTTCTCCAATGCCATCGAATCCTCGTCCTCGTCCTCCACATGCCCGTCCGACCCAGCCTCTGTATGGTGTTCTGAGTCGTCTTCCCGTAGGCTCTCGATGTCGCGGAATGGATCCTCGCTCTCCTCGCCTCGGTCAATGTCCGGTTCCGCCTCGGCCCCTGCCCTGGAAGCAACGCTCGCCCCGAGGCCATTGCCTGCGTGTGCATCCGTCTCCGTCATGCCCGCGGTCGCCAGCGCAGTGGCCTTGACCCATCGCATCATGACACGATCGAAGACCATCTTGCCCACCCTGTCTGGCAGCTCGCCGACGTCGCTTGGCTTGATCTGCATGATGTTCATTTGCGTGCTCTGTTTCGGCCCCGCGTGCTTGACGAACGACTCCGCGCTGCCCGCTGTGAGCGTCGTACCCGACGCCGTACTTGACGACACGAATCGCGTCAGGTCCTCGTTCCGACCGGCGCGCAAGGATGAAGATGGGTATGCTGGCACGGCACCGGAAGCAGTGGGCGGTGCGAGAAGGCCCGGGCTCGGCTTGACAGGCGACGGCGGGGCTGTCGAGGTAGACGCCGAAACGAGTCGGACAGGAGGCGCGGCTGAGACGGCGGCCGTCGATGCAGGGGGTGTAGGGAATTGCGCAAGCATGCGAGAGGTCTCGAGCGACATCCGCGTGAAAGATCCAGTGAGTTCACGCGTGAGGTCCTCAGATGGCCGCGTAGAGTGTGTCGGGCGTGCAATGGAGGCCTTCCGCGGACTCGCGGCAGCGCGTTGCTTCCCTCGCGATACGCTGGATATTCGGTTGCCTACTGCACCAGACATCCTGCGACCTTGTGGGATAGCAGCACTTGGTCTGCGCAAGCCATTGAGGGTGTTGGTGTCGCCATTGCGCGAGCGCAGGGAAGGGACGGTGATGTCTGCGGACACAACGGACGCCTCGGTGATATCGTCGCTACGGAGCTGCGATACCTCTGTGTCCCCGGAGAACAAACGCTTTGAGCCCTTCATATCGTTCCTGATCTGCTCCATCAGACTCGCAGCTTGCTGCCGGTAGCCCAACGACGAGTACCCAGACCGTTTGGAACTAACGGTGCCATTTGGAGTGGGATCCTTGCTTGATCCATTGTCTGGAACAGCGAGAAACAAAGGACGTCCTGAAATTGCGACAGGAGTAGTCAATAAGTACCATCATCGAGTGCGATAGAGTGAAACACGAACTCAGAGGCGGCTCCTTAACATCATTCTCGGGGGAGTCAATGCGATCGGCGGCAGGTGACCGTGAGGTTGCCACAGTGGAAACAGTGGAGAAATCGCGCGCTTTCCGTATCTGCTCCATGAGATTCTTCGACTCGCCAACGTAGTCGCGCCGCGAGACTGGACGCATGATAATTGCCGCGCCGTCACCATTTTCCCCGCTAAAGTCACTAGCGGGACTCAGCTTGAGACGCTTCGCGCTACGCAGACGGGAGAAGCTCGCTTCGGTCTCGTTGACGGGAGAGAGGCCGGATGGCGTGGACTGCTGACTGCACTGACTCGTAGGTGGGCCATCGCCTGATGGGGTGTTGACAGCTATGGAGTCGACCATGGCCGAGAGATGGTCACGCGTGAAGGTGTCGTACTGGAACTGGAAGAGACGCAGACGAGGATCTGTTGGCGGAGGATTTAGGAAATGAGCTGAGGAGGTGGGAACTGGTGTGCTCTGGGCATTGGGAAGGGGACCGGCAGGATTGAACGGACTGGGATGAGGAGCGGTGAACGTGAATTGGGACTGGGCACCGTCGACCCTGAGAAAGTCATGCTCCGGTACGCTGGAGGTGGAACGTCGCTGGTCGTAGTCGGCTTCCTCCACTACTGAACGTTCTGAAGGAGGAACATAGACCTGAGAGAGGCGGGATGGGACGGGGGGTGCAGCAGTAGATCGTGGTAGTTGTGCAGAGGACTGTGGTGGCGATGGAGGCTCAAACATCTTCTCAAGTGCCAATGGACTAAAGAAGTCCTTCACCACGGATTTCTTGTTGCGCCCGGGCGTCTTGGGCAAGAGGGGTACAGCAGGCATCTCCTCACGGACGATGAACGTACCACCTGAGTTGTCCGACTCGGATGGGTTATTTGCAGAGCCAGTCGGAGAGCCAAGGTCTGCATTGCGTACCAGAACGGAGCCAAGAGGTTGTGTGAAGGAGAGTTCCGAGCCAGATTGGTCGGGGTCGGCGGACTGGTCGTCATCTTCCCAATCGATGCCGTCGACGTCCGCAAGTTCGTCGGTCAACCAAGCAGGTTTAGGCTGTACAAAGGACATGTGTGTGTGCTGTCAGAGTGTCGGTGAGGAAAAACGAGAAGACAAAGCGAGGCAGACACGAGAAACAAGCCGTGTTGGGCGCAAGAGCAGCCACAACGAAGTCTGCGATCGCTCTGCGCGTGTGGCACGTGATCGCGGGCAGCTTCTCAACTGTGGGTCCTTATTTGGTAGTTATTTGTTCCGAGCAAATACATACAAACTCCCAGCCCGTCCAAGTCATGTTAGCTAATTCCTCTGCCTCCGGTCTACAACCAGAAGTCACTCACTCGTGCTCACAAAGCTCAGCGCTCACCTCTGGATCTCACCGGTTTATGGCGCAGTATGGGGAGGCCAGCCCTGTTCGACGAATAGTTTCTTGCAACATCGGGCCGCCCGGATTCGGTCCGGTTCAAGCGGACCGGCGACCGGCTCGGTTGGCCGGCACTATTCTCCTTCGCCCCCGGCTTGATCTCGGCAAGCTGTAACCCACACATGTACACCCACTTAACCAATCCGTTATGGCACCCATGGCTAACCTCAACATTTCCTGTGCAGTCTCCGCTTGATCACTCCCTGTGGGTATTCTCTGGTGACAGTCGCGCTCCTGCCGCAGTACCGCTGGATCCCTTAAGTCGCGTGTCAATCAGCTGATTCCCTCAACGGCAACTTGCAACACCGGCAGACATGCACAACAGCATTCAAGTCTGGAACTCGTCGTTATGTCAAAACCTGACTTCTTGGTGCCTCTAGTATCGTGAGTGTGCACACATCCGTTCTCACCCGCTATGCGCATACATGGATGGTTCAATGGGCGGTTCTGTTCTTCTTCCATCACCTCCGCTGTCCAAGGGGTCATACTTTATCACACACGAGCGTCGGGACAGATCGCGCACATCATATTCACTTCTTATCGCCACTACTCCTGTTCTCAGCACCATCTTCAGGAATCGTCTGGCACATGAGTGCGGAGTCCGCAATAATATCAACGCTTGCCGCATGACGGATTCATTCATCTATCTCTCCACATGCATCGCTTCCTTTCCAACGCCGCCCAACCCTCGACGGACCTTCCGTCTTTGTTGCTAATACAATCAGCCGTAAAACAGCCGATCCATCAATACCTTGACGCCTGTCGCCTGCCAAGGGCTGTGAACTCATGTCGATCCCTCAAGAATCTCTATCGCGTTCATTTGTTGCCAACTCGGTGAACATCATTGGCTGTGCACAGTGCGACGGGCCCCGATATTGCTGATTTTGGGCGAAACTTCATCCACGGGTCACTAGCCGGTGAGAGCCTGCAGATCTTCTTCAGCGGCCTCCGTCCTAAACTATGGACACATGCTCTTCGTCACCCGACTTCTTCGATGCGACTCAGGTGCATCTCCGAGGTCTACGCCACAAGCTCGTCCCGCGTCCCATATCTAGGAAAATTCAAAACCTCGGAGCAACCCCTCAACTCCGGCATGCACACGCAGAAATTTCACCCCTGGATGGTTCCTGATATAGCTGCAGGGTTCTCTTCATATCCCCAATCCCACATCTGAGGTGCAAACCATAGCCTCACGTTCTATACTGAATGCTTCAGCTACCTACCTACGTAAGACCGACCGACCTGGACAAGTCCCTGATACGTCGCCACGACGATCTTCACCAGGAATACAATGAGACTTATCAAGCTCAAGCTCAACGCTGCGCACGGGACCACCCACTCGGAGCATGAAACAGGGGACACATGGGAGCGAGGAGCAATGCGCAGGGTAGTGAATTGGGGTCATAGCGTCCGAGTCGCCGATGCTAACCTCGTAAGGGCCATTTCCTGCAATACTGACCGTTTCCCAGCTACGTGGTCGTAATGAGAAGACACGGCCTGGCGCCCTCTGGCGCACGGCCCAAGCTGGACTGAAAAGAGCCTCGTAGGCGAATCCCGGCTATGTTCCACGAGAAACGCGCAGTGCCGCACAATCTATCCCGCAGCACCGAATAGAATGTGACCAGCTCTTCCACCACTTCCACTGTGCGGATTGAAGGTTGGCGAAGAACGTTCGTGTTCTTCAGGGGCGTCTGGCTCGAGGCCACCTGACACCGTGCCTAGTCGGAGGGCGGGAGAAGGGGCGCGGCGCCGGTTTTGAGGAGGCTCAACGTAAGACCCCGTGGGCCGTGGGGAAGGGCGGGTTATCCGGGGGCGCCCTTCTCATGGTTATCGCTGGGCAATGAGAGCTTTCCGCCGCTGAAATTTGTTTACCCGCAGGCTGAGCTAGATGAGCTCTCTAGCGTCCCCGACCGGCCAGATTCCGGGCTCCGACCTGCTTCGGGTCAACCATCTCATATTGCGTTCTTGGCCTTACACTTCTGCTGCGATCTCCTAGTGAAGCCTGGCAAACTTTGGGATTGTCTGCAACGTTAGTGCATCCTTTACATTCTGGCTTGGTCTCTTCTGACCGCATTGTACGTCGCCATCAGAAGGTCTGAGAGGTCTTGTACGCGCAGGGCGGTAGCAAGCACGTCTTTGGTATACTGGTCAAGGACCAACACCTTCCAGACAGGCGGGCCAAAGTTCTTCTCTGCTCCTTCAAGACCATTTGCACTCCATGGTCTGTGTACGAGGTCACGGCGGAACCCTAATGCTATGCACGAGACAGTGAATGGCATGGAGACAACCGGTGCGTTGCGATTTGCATCTTCACATCAATCCCCACAATTTGAGACCTCTCTCGCTCTTTCCCCGGTGTATCTGACCGTCATTCACCCTTCCTGTGCCGTGATTTATGAAGGATGCTTGACCACATTACCCTTCTTACCCCTCCCCTTTTTCTTCGGTTGGGGCGATGCGTTACAAAGCCCTGCGTCCACGCGCCAATGACGACCGACCATTTCACTGTTGGGACTTACCTGACGTCGTCCATCCCTAGACCCACTGATATAGCCAGCTTCTTCTCCCTTCTCCCGCCACGCATGTTCCTCCCGCCGTTCCCCACACCAGATTACAGTTCCTTGGCTCCGAACTGGCAGCGCGGCATGCAGATCCACATGTCAAGCCTCATGTCACCCTGTATCGCTCGGATGGCCACTGCATGCGCTCCATCTCGCAGCCTCCTTCACCCGTGTTAGTATCCCTCTTACTGCGTCGTCCTGGCCTACGGACACCATCACCGTCCGCCTCGACCGCTCTGGTTGGTCCTCAAGCTCAAGTCCTCTCTATCCCCGTGGTATGTGCCTGACCGAGATCCCGCCGAGTTGACCGGATCTCAAGAGGCGGAGCTTTCTGTGATCTAGGTGAGAGCTTGGAGCGTGAACCGGTGTCATCGTCTCATGCCAGGGTCGATCTAAGTCCAGAATCCCATTTTTCAGCCTTCCCCTGGGTTTAGGCTCCCGGGCTCGGAGGATGACCGAATGGTCCCTTACCGCAGCGTGTGACCTAATGACGAAGAGGAAATCACTGACGTCGAGGAGGTGAGCTCGAGATATTGTCAACGATCTGCAAAAGGAGGCTAATTACATACTGCTTGTACTCGTACGACGTTGTAGCGCTCACCCAGTCGCGCAAGCGCGAGCGTCAGCAACGGCCTGGAACCGGGGTACGTGCGACGACTCGAAGAAATCCGGTCACATGCGTTCAAGCCCCTCATATCATCCTAGTAAAGGCAAAACTTTGTGCGACAGTGTCATTCAGCTCGACCCTTGACGTACGCCTTGAGTTCATGACGGGTGCAGCAGGTACGAGCAATACTGGGTATCCAAACTCCTTCTGTCCACATAGTCTCCACGCGTTGGTGCATCGACGTCGCCTGGGCTGGACACCCTCTTCTCAAAACGCGGGAATGCCTCGGAGCGTGATCGTCAGCGGAGGGCGCACTGTGCATACAGTCACTCGGACGTCATAACTTCTCAGGCGCCACATCCCCAGTCAACGTCTGCACCAGTTCGTTTCGCGCACGCTGTCTCACAAAGCCAGGAGACCGTGGACTCCGTCTCCGGACTCCCGAAGTGAGTGCTGCCACCCCGGGAAACCCAGATATTCACGCGACCCTCTGCCAGTACCCACCTCCATATCTATCATGCCAACTCTCCGAAGTTGGCAGGATGCTTCTCAGCGGCACGCGCAAAAACATCGACTCGCGTGGTTTGGTTGAACAGAGCACCGCGAGCAATCTCGGCATGCTAGGCTGCGGATCTGCACAGCTCCAAGGTGAGGTCACCGTGAGTGGCTGCGTCTACAACTCAGAACTGCAAGTGGCCGACCCTCGAGACTCGAGCATGTCAGCTGCATGTCAGCCGCACCATAGCTGCCCCGCGGAATAATGAACGGTGGCTCCTTCCAAGCTCGAGTCTTCTTTGCCGTCCGTGCCGCCTCCCGCCTTCGCCGTCGAAGATGGAAGACGGCACGGAAGAAAAAGAAGACCCTCCCGAAGAAGGGCCCTCTATTTGTTTAGCCTCGTCACTCCAGCGTGCAGAGGGCCCCCGAGGTCGGGAGGCTGTCACGCCTTGGGGGCGCGACGTTAGCGATCGACAGACCGGGAGGGTGGCTCGCAACCCAGAACTGCCGGCGCCCATGCGAGGAGGCTGATCAGGCCTGATCCCGCTGTCGAGTCGTCCAGTCGAGGTCTTCGGTGCACCGTTCGTTCTGTACCTGTGGGGAGTCAAAGGTCAAGCGCAACAGCGAGCGGAACAGTACAAGACAAGCCAGCCACGACCGACACCACACAACGCCCCCAAGACAACAAACAAAACAAGCACATGCAACAACCACCCTCCCACCATCGTGCTTGAGTCTTGGTCTTGAGCGCGCGCGCGTCGTCGTTCGTCGTCTTCGAGCATCAAGCCCCTAGACTCTGCGAAGGCAAGAACGACGATTAACGACAGGTAATACCAGCGCCACTCCTCAAGTCCCCTCGGGGAAACTCGCCTGCGCCGGGGCGTCCCCCTTTGCAGGTCGAGGGTACCTGTCAAGCTTCCTGAATCTTGGGCGCGCGTCTTCGAGGTTGTTGCCGAGCTAGAAGGTAACAGTCAGGAAGCAAGAGCAGGTGGGGGCTGGCGCGGCGGGAGGCGGGCTCTTATGGGACGAAGTTGCGATTGAGCCTGAGGCTGCTTTCGCAGACGTCAGCCAAGGCGGGCCGACTGCACGACTTGCTTGATTGGGTTCCCGACGGCACAGCGGCTTTGTCTCGCTGCGTGTGATTTCATCGACTTACATGTATTGCCCGACAGACTGTAAGGGTAGTGTTTGTGCCTTACGCAAAATACCATACGACGCCTCGTTCATCTTTCGCAGGCCGTCGAGGATCGAGTGGGGGAATTCGTGAGCTTCAAAGTGTCCGCCCTTGAACTCATCTTGCCCGGCGTAAGAGGCGTGACTCGCCGGGGAATAGACGGCACGCAGCTGGTGTCAAATGCAGTCCCCGTCCTTCCAACTGTCGCAGTCTGTCGCAGACATAAGATCTAAGCTGGATCTGAGACATGGCTGGATCGCGGAGGCAAAATTGGCGGGAGCCACGTGGGACGCACGCGGGTGACGTCAAAGCGAGAGGAAAAGGCGGGGTATAAAGTTTCCATTCTCGTCCAACAAAGCGCTGTCTTTCTTCTCGTCCTCGTCGCCCGCCACTGCCCCCTCGCCCTCTCTCTCGTCCCACACAGCCCAAAAGCCAGCAGCGAACGCCTCCAAAACAGTGCAGGGACACAGCGCGCTCCGCCTCTCTCACAGCGGCGCTCCGGGTCGTCGCACGTCGAGTGGCACATCGTACGTGCGTTCAGACCAGTATTCTGTGCACGCCCACTCACCTTCGCCCGCCCTCTCTTCACGCCCCGAAGCCTACACACGATTAATTGTCGGGTTCCATACCGGCCAACGCAGGACATCCCCGCCATCCCCGCGTCTTCACCACCACTCGACTCCGAAACGGCCCTTCAGTGGCGCAAAAGCCCTCGCTTCTCTTCGTACGTATCTCTCCTCCTCCTTGTTCTATTCCATGCGTTCCCCCTGTTGCCATGTCTCCTTCCTTCTCGTATTGCTCCATATGCACATCCCTCTCCTTGCCTGCCGCGGCCACAGTCATCTCGCTCTTCCATGCCATCCTGTCTTGTTCGCTTTCCCTTCAAGCGATAGCAGTGCCAATCTTGCGTCCTCCTTGCTCATAGGTCGAGTACTACCCTGTGAAGAGCTCAAGACGGCAATTCGCCTCCCGTCATAGACGCATATTGCCGCCAACCTTCTCGTTCGTACCCTTCTGTCCTCATGGAAGTTTTGACACACGTAGCTTATGAGCACGCCACCTATCACCCAGCGTCTTGAGGATCCGTCATCGGTGAGCTGAGCGTCCGGACAGCGTACCCTCCGCTACCAACACAAGTTTCAGGTCTGTCACTGACGCCGTCATTTACCTCCCTCCATCTATCTGACATCTTTCTTACATACCCAAGCGCGCGAACAGCATCATAAAACCCGTGTGGCGGGCGTCCCCTCTCCATTCTACCCCACTCATCCCTCACCGTGAGCTCCTTCAACAGCTGGTGCTTCGCCGGTACTAACGCGTTTGCGTAGCTGCAAGCGCAACGTCCCATGGCGGATGTCATGAACATGTACCCATCTTGGCCCCAACCGTGCAGTAGCAAGCCGCCCCCTCCCACCTCCTTGAAAATCACTTCGAACCCTACCAGCCCCATTCCCATTCCTCGCAGGAAGGCTGTCTGCCCCCCACCAAGCTCGCCTGTCCGCGATCAGAGGTCTCCGGAGCTCGTGTTCAACTTCGAGTTCTCAGTCTCACCTGACGCTCCCGACGCCACTGCACACCTCTTCCTGCAGCAGCGCGGCGCAGGCGTCCGGCGATTCCCTCTGCACCAGAAGTTGACATATGCGCCGCTCTCCGCGTTGGGTACCAGCCATGACACTCCGGCTCAGCCGTATGCTCAAGAACCGTTTCTATACGCTGTCCCGAAGCTCCCGTTCCACGACGCTCAAAACACTCACACGGTATATGCGGCTTCGGATGTGCTCGCCGCTGCTGCCAACGACACGAAGGAGGCCTCCGCCACTAGACACCGCCGACTGACGTCCGGATCGTCGCTTTCATCGCTGTCGTCATTCCAGTCGTCAGAACCTTCCTGTCCTCCTTCGGCCGACGTATCCATGCAAATCGACGGTGACGAGAACTTCCCTCTCACCTCCGCGTTCCAGAGGCCGCTCATCTCGGCTTCCGTTACTTCGACATCTCTGTCTTCACTCGACAACGCCTCCTTTTCTCCATCCGTCCTCTATCGTTCCCCGTCGCCGTCGCCACCGCGTCAGCTCCGCTCTCGTACGCGCACTCGACACGTCGGCCCGCCTCGGCCTCCTGCGCTCCGTCGTACGACCGCTGCTGCGCCCGTCGTATCGCTCAATGTCGCTCAGGCCGAGTGCTCTGACCGGGGTTTGAGTGTTCGCGGACACGAGCGCTCGCGGTCACCATACTCCGGCATGGCTCAGCCCCGGAAACGCCGCAGTTCTAGCGTTGGCGCCGAGCACGACGTTGAAAAGCTTCGTGACCCCGCTCGTCGCATGGCTACCGTCGTCGGGCGTGGCGCAGGCCGTGTCGTCAGCATGTTTGAGTACAACAAGTACGGCAGCGGGCGGTCTCTCGTCAGCGATGAAGACATCGAGCGATCCTTGGAGAAGGAGATACAGCATGGCGCGGATACCAGCGGAGATGACGGACGGAGTGTGAGTCGCCACAGGCGTGAGGAACGCCGCGAGAAGGGGAGTGCTCGCGGTGCTCGAAGCCCGGAGTTAGAAAGAGGCAGGGCAAGAGGGCGCGCTCCTGTTAGAGGGGCTGCGACTGCCACACGTACCCGCGCATTGCCTGGCTGGCAATGGATAGATGCGTAATCCGTGAGTACTCTCGTGGCGATGCTTCCTCCCCCGATGCTGATACGTAAGACATAGATGCGCTGAACAAAAATTTCCTGAGGTCGCACTTGCCCGCTGTCCCTCGCAGCGGTCCGCGACTTCACCATGGACAATGTGAACGGACACACCTCTTTCCCCCAATTTTGATGACGTACCATTGCACCACGGCCTTCACGACGTCCACTTGGTCTTGTTCCGTCTTCCCTCTTCACATCATATATTTGTTCGATTTTCTCGTATATGGGCTTCCACATGTTCAGGTATCGGCTCCAAGTTCGGCATCATTGGCACCCCGTTGACATCATCATCGGCATCGCAAGTAGGATTATCATAGATTCCCCGTATATCCCATATCCCCCATTCATATTCTCATATCCCACCATTCCACGGCATTCCCATTCCATACCTCAGCATCGGCATCAACATCCATCCATCACTCAATCTCGTATGCATCCCTTCTCTCATCTCCCATCGTTTATCTTCGCCTCATCCCACCCATCAGCATCCCAGTATCATTGCATAGACAACGTTAGCATTCGCCTATAATAACTCCCCCGCTCAGGCTCGCAGCCTCGTAGAGCTCGTTCTAGTCCTCTTCCGCCGTCCACTCGGTGTACATACTTGCCCGCCCGACCTATCCTTGTTCGCGCGTTCTCGGCCCGCTCGCTAGTCGCGCCCTCTTGACGAGTTTGTTCGTTCACTCCCTTCCTCGTCTCGTGGCCCATCGGAAGCATACGAGACCTTCTGCTACAGCTATAGATTGTCGACTTCACTAGCACCGTCGTACGTACATGAATTGTGAATGTAACCATTGTCGTCTGTCACCAGACCATATATATCACAGTGATCTTTGCGAAGAACAGATCGATGGTTCTCAAGTCCCTCGTATCGAACTATTGTAAACATTGTCCTCGAAACGCGTACGCGGTCATATATTACAAGCGTGCGGTCATTCTGCCGCCCTCCATGTTCATCCCCAAAGGTGATTGGATGATGCGTAAAATCACCTCCGCAACTGTCTCCGGGATCTGGTGTACAGTCTGGACAGGATCCGTCACTGGAGGCTGCCGCACGCAATTTGCAGTAACTCACCAGGTTTCCAGACGTAGGCACGTTTGAGACAGAAGCCGCGATGGCACCACATTTCGACTTGAGCGTCTCGTTTTGACTAACAAGAGCCCTTGTCAGAGCGACACCTTTGTATGCAGGATCGAGGACTTACACTGCCTCTGAACGCTCCCCAAAGACGACATGCACAGCGTAACGTGAACAGACGTCGCTGGTCAGCGTTCCTGACACAACGAGGAGACGTCCGTGGCTGCTATAGAGACTAGCCGCCGCCTGCGCATCGGGACACGTTGGTATGTCCATCAGCTCTGTGGCGTGGTCGAGAGACTCGACAAAGCCGTGCTTCTGTCTCCCCGTCAGCATGGCAAGCCAGTTATGGACAAGGTCACATGTTACACTTACGAGATGCGCTTCGAATATACGTTCATCCCAGAGCTTCCAGCGACTCCGTCTCTGCATCGCCTTCTGCACTGTGGCGATATTCCGGAAAGGGTCTGCCCTCAGGAGTACTCCGATCATGGTCGTGTCCTCCTTGGTAGTGGGCCCGTCCTCCTGCAAGACGACGGGCGCTAGCATGACCGGCTCGATAAAGATCATCGCTCGGATGGCTGGTAGTGTTGCTCCGGCGCAAGCCATAGTCCTACAACCCGAGAGTGAGCTCGATCGCCGACGGGTATCTCAAAAAGTCATACCAGGCAGACGTGCTCTCAGAGTGCCCTATCGCAATGATGCTCCTTCCTTGCACAAATATCGATGTCACGAAGTACCGCAGCACGTTCGCATACTCTGAAACGGCTGTTACGGTAGAAGCCCCCGGTTGAGTCTTGATGTCCCGAGGAGAGCAAGAGCACGCACATAGAGGCTTCCGGCTAGCAGGTGGGTTCTTGCCGAGTATTGGCGAGTCTCCGTAGCCCTGAGCGTCGAGGGCCCATGCGTCGCGGACTCGCCACGATTGCGACAACTGGTTGGACGCAGCGGAGATGTGGAACAGTCTCGCAACGGTGTCCTCCCACTGATCCTTGTCTGCAACAGGACAGAATGTCAGCATATCGCGCTGGTCGCGCAGACGGAAGACTTACGAGCACTACTGCAATGGGCAAAGACCAAAGTGACTTCTCCGCTGGCGTGCTCGGGTTGTTGTGTAGGGGTATAGTTGTTGGCCGACACAAACAGCCCTGAGTCCGGTACACGAAAGACGATGTCTTCGCGGTTCATGTCAGTGCAGTTACTGTGAATTCTACCAGTAGGATGATGGAAGTGGGGGGGGTAAACAGTGAGCATATGAGACAAAAGGGATCATACTCTTAGGGCGGCCGAGGGGGGAGTTCACGGGACTCAGCCGGGGTTCTTCGATCCCGAGAACGCCCACAAAGAGCACTGCAGAGTCTGAACCGGTCGGTCATTGTCGTGGCTGGCGCTGTCTCAGAAGTCAGGTTCCTAGTCCATGCCTGTTGTAAAACAGCGATCGGAGTAAGTGCACAGTGCATACGGGCTTAGTACTTCGAACACTAGGGCACCATCAGTAAGAACGTAACTCGAGATACCTTGTATTATACCCTGTGATATCGCATCGAAAGCGTAGAAAATCACCGAGTTCAGGCCGTATTGCGTCAACTCGATGTGATGCGTTCAACTGTCGCTTCTCCGAAGACTACAGAGAGTTGTGGCGGTTTCCTCGGTCGTCGTGCGAATGGTCCGACTTCCGTGTACCGAGTTAACAAAAGAGGGCATAGAGTTGCGCTGTAGAGGTGTCCCGACCGAGTTCCATACCTTGTCTCGGGAGTGAGGAGGCGGACGTCGCTCTATGGCATTGTCGACTCTCAGCTTCTTCCCTGTGTGTTACGTCACGGAATCAATCCTTGAACTTGAGGTATTATGTAAATGCAGGGTCCCGAAGAGGTGCTAAAGGTCTAGTAAAGAGAGCATGCCGTCCATGTCGTGTATGTAAACGACGATCTGCCTCCAGCGTCCACCAAAGGTACGACGAAATACTTAGCATGCTGTTTAGACGGTCAGTCCGAGTTACAACAGTTGAACCGGGCATAACTTACAATAGCAACCTCAAGCACAATGCAACTGAATTAACAAGTCGTCAATAAGTGCGAAGAGAAGAGGGAATAAGTAAGTAGTCGGGCGTGGCTCAAAGTGAGACGGAGCTCGACGCGGGCCAGAACGGAATGGGCGCCTCTCCCGAAATAGCATGTCAAGCGCTCTCGGGAACTGCCGAAAGGATCTCTTTTCTGATCGTGAACTGCGAACCGTTCTTGAAAACGATTGCTACCACCCCATACTGAACTGGTGAGAATTCTGTGCGACCTGCTTGGTGAATCCAGCTCATCTGTCTCCCACAGAAGCAGCTTGATACTCGACTACTGTGGGTGTCAAGCACTCTGGGAACACTGGCAACAGATTCAACTTGGTGGTTGGTACATCGTATCCACCTTCTCATCCAGTAAGCTCAGTTATTGCGTCACCCTACATCAATTGCTGAATGCCCATGTACACAGTGACTGACGCAGAAGTGAACTCAGGCCTTCAAGATAATCATGACCATGACAACCTCGACCCCGACGGCGACGCAGTCACCCCTACCATCGTCACACCACCTCTGCTGAGGCTTCCAACAGAGATGCTCGCACTTATCCTCCAAGAATTCGCGTTGCCGCTGAGCCGACGAAGAGCAGACTTCGATCCGCACTGGAAGTGCTCAGTCATCGACGCCTCCGCTCTCAGACCAGTCGCCCAAACATGCCGCAGATTGCGTGAGGTGGTTATGTCTCTTCCACCGATCGTCAAGACGGTGATAATCTCCGAGGACACGCCCTTTGATACTGACAAGATGCAGGCTGTGAGCAAGGACATCCCGCTCAACGTGTACATCTCCTTCGTGCACCGGACTCCCCAAGAGGTTCGAGACTGGTACATGGCGGAAGCGCACCGCATCCAAGAGCTGCACCTGACCCGTCTAGCAAACCTCAACATGGACTCGTGGGTGCCATTGCTCGCACTCCTTGCGCCGAAGCTCCGATTCTTCTCGATCGCAACCTCCGGCGTGGCGTGGTTGCCACCAAAGGGCTCTCTTCTATCGCTCCCTCAAGCGTCGCATTTGCGCCATCTGACGCTCAGGAAAGTCTGCTTCCTCCCCAGGAACCACTTCCCTTTTCTTACTCATCTTGCACTGATCGATGTTCGACTACCGCGGTTCGACAAGACCTTCCTGGCGTTCCTTTCCCGTTGCCCCAACCTCGAATCCCTCGTCCTCGACCACTCCCAGGAGAGCATCATGGAACGCCCCGTGTCCACCATGAGGCTCCATCTCCCTCATCTACAACGGGTCACCTTGGAGCGTCCCGACAAGGATGGTCTCTATCTCATGTCTATACCGCACAATCGATGTATGGCACTCCAGCTATTAAGCCCCAACGTCAAGAGCGACGTGGCGAGGCTGATTCTCCCCAAATTCTCCCCAGATCCCCACACGCTGCGCATCGTCCACCTCGAGCCTCCCCGCGTCTACAAGGAGATCTCCGATCCTGGCTCCTGGCGCTCATTGTACGGCGAATGGAGTAGCGCATCCCTAACGTCCGTTGGGCCTACAGGTACCTTCCACGTCAGGTGCACCAGCCCGAGTGAAATTGAAGGTCCTCATTACGAGGCGCAGCGGGCCATGCTCGAAGACAAATCGGCCCTAGCGAGCGTGCGTACCCTGTGGCTCGTCGGGATGCAGGCGACACGTCCGATCAAGGACACAGACACCCCCACCATGACTATCCCCTGGGCAGAGTTCAGGCTCGTCGGCTACATGTCGTTCGTCCACCGTGTGGCGATCGCGATGCGCGACCTCATCGTCGGGCTTTCCGCGCTGGAGACGCTTGTATACATCCTCCCGCACACGCTCGAGCCGAACTTATGGATCCTCCCGAACACGACTCATCGCTTGTTCGCCTCGCGCTGCCTCAAGACACTGAAACTCGTCATTTGCCACGGGATAGGGCTGCGGACTTCGGAGACGGTCAAGCGGCCTGAGCTCAAGCTCGGGAAGGTATGCGAGGGCCTCGAAACGGGGAAATGTGCCTACCTAGACACGCTCATCCTGCAGATGGCGGTGAACGTCGTCATCGACGATACCGAGCTCCTCCAGATCTCGAAGTACGTTCCGACCGTGAAGGTTGAGCGTATCGACTCTATCCCCCAGATGACAGTGCCCGAGTACTGCCGAGAGCCGTCCTGTTCATCTTCTCGTGTAGGTGCACTATGGTGAACTTTGTCTGACTTTGTTTTGGATCTCATCATCGCTTCGCTTGGTCGCGTATTTTCCACGTATGATTTACCTCCTATACGCATCATCCTACTCCCCTCTCACTCCGTATTCACTACTTCCATCATTGTATATTTAGCATCAGCCACCGCCTGTGCTCGCACTCCCGACACACTATACTATACAGATCACAACTATGGGTGACACACCTGCACTTCAAGGGTAGACGCAAGCAAATGATTGCCCAAATCCGAGTTAAGAGGCCACAAGAGCCTTGAAGTTGTGATACTTTCGACAGCGACACAGGGACGATACATGGGGCAACCTTCGCAGAGCAAACAATTCCACCGAAAGGACAAACGACGAGGAGCAACACTCACCGCTGCCCAACCTACTTCGCCGTCGCCTTGCTACTTTACAAGGCCAAGTCCGAGTGCACGATGCAAGAACAAGAAAGGGTTCTAATATGGACGCTCATGAAGCGATAATCGCTGGTGTGGCTGTCGAGAGCTGCGCCAGACGGGCCCGCCCCTGATGCTCCTGATGCGCCCCACGACATTCATCGGCACTGCGAGTCCGGGCACTGAGTGGTCAAGATGTAGGCACGTCGCAAATGGAAACGTTAACAGCACTAGCGGCGCAGATGATTAGCGGATGCATGGTGATCACGAAGCAGTTGCACAGTACCTCTGTCTCGGCGATACGAGGCAGGATCTACTGTACGTGCATGATGTCGTCGAACATCCTACAGCCTGCCTCGAGGCCGGTCCCAGTGCCATCCTCCACCTTGCTTGGGTCCGATGCATACCGGGGAAGAGAATCGCCAGAAGTCCGGAGCACAGGCTATAACGTGTATCTAGGTTCTGATGCGGCGTCCGTGGTATCTTCTCATGAGCAGATGCGCACTGACGAGAACTGAGGGGATTGCGAACTGGTAAGCAATCGGATGTGGTCAGCAGAGCCAGGCAAAGGTAAGTTCGGACCTTGCGACGGGACTCAGGCGCAGTGCGCATGGCGGTCAGACCCCAGCTTGTGACGTACCATTTGCATTACTGACCCAACACCTAGGGCACTCCCCAATCCATCCAGGTCTCCTTCCCCTTCCCCGTCATCCCCAAGAGAGTGGACCTCACCTTTCAAGGCGGATTCGTCAGTGGAGTGCTTGCCAATTGAACACGCGGGCGGTGAGAAGACGTAGGAGGTCTTGACGTGTATATATCCCGAAGAGTGAACCGGAAGCAGACCTTTGAGCTCGTTCCGAACGATGCGCACTTGATGGAGGGTGGCGTCGAGAGCTTGAAGCTGGTCTTTGAGGAGAGTTCAGACTTTATGGTGTACGACATGCAGATATTGGGGACGATTCCTTAGTCACGACAGAGTAGATGACATGATCCAAGGAACTAGTGGTACACAGTGGGCCCTGCATGGATACGCTCCTTGGGGTAGAGCTTCAACGTCAATCTGAGAGCAGTTTGACAGTGAGAGCGCAACGGTGTCTCCAGGTACCCAACACGTGGGTATGTACGTAAGTAACAAAGTAACGAGTTACGAATCTCTTCACCGAACTTCTCCTTACTAACACTAGCTCAGCCAGCTTACGCGCGCCACAGACTCACGCCGATGACATCTCTCTCGTTGTTAGTTAGGATATCGACGTGTAGAACGGTGAATCAACGAATCATATAACCAGCGATATGTATGTCGCCTGTTTAGTGCTGAGTTCCGAATAGTCACCAGCTGTAAGACCGTACTAACCCTTCTACAGTAACACCCATAAGCATCGCTTGTCGGTCTGGTTGGGACTCCATCGTTGCCTCGTCACCGTGGTAGCATCAGCCCGGGTTGCGGCATGGCCGACATCCCGAAACATGTTCGGCTTCTCACCGCCCCATATAACCCGTTCGACGCACTTTCTTTCTCTTTTCACCATCCCACCATCCCACCATCCGCAGAGAGCCTCGATATAACTATTGACAGATATGGCCAGCATTAACGAACAGCCGTACTCCATTTCTATCCCAGACTCCGAACTCAATCTCTTGAAGAAGAAATTAGAGCTTAGCCGTTTTCCAGATGAGCTCGAAGGC